>NW_007731528.1:12234-17350 GCF_000696425.1 Galeopterus variegatus
GGTAAATGGAAAATTCCATTCAGCTTTTTGTAATGTTATAAATAGCTAATAAGCTGCTTCACTCCTCTCCCACCCTGATCCCGATTACTGCCTTTCAAAACCCAAAGTACCAGGATACATCACAGAACTAGCTCATTTCTAAATTTCTTTCATCGCTAAATTCTATTAAAATTCCCAAACAACTCCAGGTGCATTTTATCTAATCCACCTCTGCAATGATTTTAAATTGCCCTCGATTTTCAATCATATTAGAGATGAGTGTTTTGTGTTTTTCAAGGTCGTTGAGAAAAGTTAAGAACATTTTACTTCTCATGCATTGCGTTTCAGTTGTAATTATGTTTGCTTTGCCTTTAGACCTTTAAGCTGGTGTGCCACACAGCCAATGACCCTTATTACAGTACTTTGCACGACTGGGACTGGTTAGAGACCTACATCACTAGTAATATTACAACTCATTGAGGAAATGTTCTGCTTTAAACTTGTGATTTTGAAAGACTACTATTTTTTTCAGGTCTTTTTAAAATGGATAGAATAACTACAGATACATTTGCTGCTGCTTTCCTGCCATCTAGTTTTGTACTTGTGCTCAGAGAAAGTCACTCTCTTGAAATGAATTTTCTCTAGGCCACGATTTTATAAAATATAAATAATATATATTATTGTTTAGAAGAGCCCATAAACAATATGCAGTATTTTGTGTTTTTAAAGTTTAAACAAATAGCATCAAACTTCTGCTTTGTCCTTTGGCAACTTGATTTTTTATGCTTAACGTTGTATTGTTTGAGATTTATCCATGTCGATACACGTTTATTTTAACCGAATTTATATTCCATTGCACGAATATATTCCATTTTTTCATTTTTCTAACTGATGCCAGCATCCTAGTGCCCTCTAGCCCCCATGCAAATAAACTCCTGGTTACATAATGATAGGGCTGACCCTATCATTCTACCAAACAAAGCTGACATGCCTGGATTCCAATGTGGACCGAAATAAAGCTCAAGCCAAGAACTTAACTGTCCTAAATATAAATAGTCTTATTATTTTCAGTTCTGTCTCAGCTCACAGACAGAAGAAAGTGAAACNAAAGCTCAAGCCAAGAACTTAACTGTCCTAAATATAAATAGTCTTATTATTTTCAGTTCTGTCTCAGCTCACAGACAGAAGAAAGTGAAACGTTTCGTGTGCATAAAACATCCAGAATGTTGCCAATATATTGAGTATATTCTGTTCTTTGTAAAGAGTAGGTCAGTGCAGGCTTCATCAGCTGCCTGTAAAAGAAATGGGAATGCAAAAGAATGAGGAGAAAGAGTGATCAGATGCTTTTTGAAGTATAGGCTTTTGTCCTGCAAGTTTTCATAACTTGAATCAGCTATAGCACTGATTATCTAATTAAAGAATCAAATTTGCATTACTTACATTGCTTTGCAGCTACTGGCAATTGTGACCCTCACACTCTCTAGTCCTAACCTTTTCTTTCACTAAAACCATTGCTTTTTTCATGTGATTTTTAATAATGAGAGATCTTTTAAGAATACCATGATTGGATTATTGCATAGAGAGAGAGTTTGGACTTCCGTTGGGAAATAAATAATATGAATCTTGTCTGCAAAGATTTATTAATGATTTGGGCCATTAAGAAAAAGACTTTCATATTTATCATCTTCAGTTATTTTATTTTTCAAAAAGGTAGCTACTGATAGACTCTAATTCTGGGAAAATCTGAATTTAGGATTAACTAAAAAGTTGATAGCAATTAGCCAAGCTGAGGGAACTTCTGAACTAGTTTTAGAGTTACAGAGGTTGGTGAGCACCTTGCACTCTCTATTACAAATAACCAAAACAAGAAAGCCAGACAAAGCAATAATTTAAAAGTCCTCATTTTTACATATTTTATTTGTATGATGAATGGTACAAATATTATAAGAGGATATGAATCCAAATTCGAAAATAAAAGGAAAACATAAACTGGGATCTAAGATAACAATCACCAATGCAGTTGATATGAATGTAAAATAAAAGAGTTACTTTCATCTATTATTTGTTTTGCATTTAATACATTATGTGAGGAACCAGAATAACTTCTTTTGTTCAATATCATCTGCATTATTTCTAAGCCCATAAAAATGAGTTCTTAGTCATTTTCTCATGTACTTACTTAGATTATCGTTTTCTTGTTTTTTTGTCCTGTTCTATGTTGTTGTGTTCTGAGCATTTATTAATTGATTTTGAAAGATATTTTCTTTCCTTCAATATGCTTTGCAGAAGACATTAGTCTTGTCCTAAACACTGATCTTCTCTAGCATAGCAGCCCTGTTTCTTGTACACTTGCATTGAAAAGATGGCTTTAATACTTTTGGGCAGGAAGAGTCACTTCCACCTTGTCGCCAAAGGTGAAATGAGATCTCTCATCATAAATGATGCCCAGGATTTGCCATGTACCACCATTAATTCACCTCCACAGCAATCCCAGAAGTAAGTAGGCAAACTCACTATTACGCTCAGTCAAATTTGAACCATTCAGAGCAGGTTCCAAGACTTTCTATGACCTCTGATGGCTTACTCAGACAAAGTCTCCAACCGTATATCATTTTAGAGGACTGGGAGGCTTGAAAGAGTGTTACTCATCCTTCTGTCCTAGGGCTCTACCTCCCAAGTTCACCAAGTCTTGGCAACATGGCTCCAGCTTTTCCCCCAACACCACCATTAGATATACAAAATAATGATTGCAAGCGCATTGGGAAGGGCTTCTTTCATTTTAATAATAGATGGCAGTCTAATTGTAATTATTTAGAAATTTGATGTCCAATTTTCAATCCAATGAATTATTGATATTTAACAAATAATACTTATTATTTACTAATATTTTAAAAAATGCATTTTCTAATGCCTTAATCCAATACCTACAGTTTCTCAATACTTAAATAGAAAAATGTTACTTAAAAGAAATTGTACACCTTGAATTTATGCCTTAAGGGCTCTCTTTATTCTTAAGGGCTAGTGTTGACAACAGAATTATTGTAAATTTCTGCTTAATACAAAATTCAAAATTGTAAAAGGTTCTGGGCAGATAGTTACCCATTTGTGTAACAGTTCAATCAATCATTGAAAAAACTTGCCAGATTGCAAAAATAAGGCAAAAAGCAGAAAATGATGATTTTCACTTCCTCATAGCAAGAAGACAATGGATATTGGAGAAAAAAATAGGAGTAAAAGGTAGGGAAGAGAGAAAAGGGGGGAGAAGGGAAAAAGGGGTCAAACCTATAAAAAGAAAGTTCTATGTGTATGATAACATAAGGAAGTTTATCAATTTGATGTGAAGTTAGAAGACAGGATATCAATGAGAAAAAGGTGTGTTGCTTTGAAGAAGACAGTGACAGAATATATGTACATGTGACTACCAAAGTTAAATATATCCTGTGGCACAGAAATTGTACAACTGAGTAAATATTCAACACAGGAAGACATGTGCAAAAATAATGGTTTTGTTCATAATAGCCAAAAACTGGAAACGACCCAAACATCCATCAACAATAGAATAGATAAATTGATTAAAGTATATCCAGACAATGGAATACTATACAGCAAGTAAGAAAATAATGAACTACTTGTACATGAAATCACATGAATTAATTTCACAGGCATAATGTTAAGTGAAAGAAGTCAGACACAAAAGGTTTTGTGGTATATAGTTGAATTTATACAAAGTTCAAAAACCAGAAAACTAATCTATGATGATAACAGAATAGTGGTTACCTTTCAGTGGTACTGACTGGAATGGGTATGAGGATACTTCTGAAATACTGAAAATATTCAAAATCTTGATTTGGATGGTGGCTATGTGGTTGTGTGTGTGTGTGTGTGTGTGTGTGTATTTAAAAATTCATGTTGCTATACACTAAAGATTTGTGTACTTTATGTAGGTTATATATTAATAAATAATAAAAAATATGACTCTGCTACTTAAAAGCTAGATAGTGCCAAACACAGCAGAATGGAGTTCAAAATATTTAATGACCACTATAGCATGAACCTTGACCCATTAGAAGAAAGGCCCAGCCTAACACAACACATGCTGCGACTTGAATAACTGCTATCCAGAACAGACAGAAATTCTGTCCAGAAGAGAGAGTAATTCTAGCTTTGGAACTGTCCTGTACAAGGTTATTTAGTTCATGCCTCAACCGGTAATTGCCCCAGAACTTTATACTTATTTATCCTGGCTGGCATTTTCTCTAAAACTCGAAATGTCTGGCCTTTTGTTCAATTCCAAACTCTTCCATTCCCTGGCACCATTGTTTCTTCATTCTTCCCTTTCACAAACACAAACTTTCTCAATATTCTCTAAAACAACAGAACCACTTAGTGTTGAAGATCTCTTTCTACTTAAACCTCACCTTATCTGTCACATTAAGTTAAATTGTACCCTTTAATTTTTTGCTTTAAGAAATAACTTCATTTAATTCCCTACTCCATCATTTACAGGTTTACCTGTCTAAGCATGTGTCTTCATCTTTATTCTTTTTCTTTTCAATTTTTTAATTTTATCAGACTCAAATATAATGTTGATGACAAATTCAATAGAAGATATCCTTATAAACAGTCTCTTGTTACCTCCTTTCCTACCCTCTGTTCCACTAACTTGGATGCAAACTCTACTTTTTAGTTCTCCTGGTGCTGTAGTAAATATGCTTATACTCCATTTTTTCATTTATCAGCTTTTGATAATACACCCTTCTGTTCAATTTTATGGTTGTGAAACACCTTCGGATACCCTTGCTACATCTGGTGAACTTCTAAGTGTAGGAATACTACCTCCCTGAGATGAAAACAAGATATCTCAGTCTCCCAACCTCTTTTACAGGCAGGAGACATGCTTGGGGACAAATATGTATCTTCATTTCACCCAGTCAGACTCAGCAGTAAGAAAGTTTGATTTGGAAGTAAGATTTGAGGAAATGGGCTTCAATAAGTTTTTCTTCTGAGTGGGCTGGGTGGCAGCAGGATCGGGTGGCAATCTCTGAGGGCATCAGTGACACTGGCTTTCTTGAGCATTCAGGGGAGCAGCCATGGTGACAGAAATTTCCTCATTAGAACAGTTTTGTGGTTTTGGGCC
>NW_007731528.1:18273-21450 GCF_000696425.1 Galeopterus variegatus
ACTGAGGGTTGCGATCCGTTGCCGGACACGGAAAAAAGACAAAAGACAAAAAAATAAAAAAGAACAGTTTTGTGGTTTTGGATATTGTTCCTGGAAGCTTAATCCCAAATCTGGTTATTTTACTATCCCCCAGATTATGTGAGTTTCCCACTATTCTTTTAATGAACTTCTTTTCTACCAGTCAGCTAGAGTCAGTTTTTGTTCCTACTAGTATAAATGATTTGACTGCCTCTTCAATGTGAATGATGAAGTTTTAGGTTAATTACCCTATATCCAGCCTCCTTCTCTCTGTTAGATATGCATATTGTTATTTTAATTATTTTATTGATGATCTGTGTAATTGTTTCCTTCAACTTTCATCAGTGTCCCTCTATTTCTCACTTTCTGATTGGAAGATATTAATACCCCTGTCCTTTCTTCCACTTTCATCTGAACCAAACCTCTTCCAGCTATTTGCTTCTCAACTCACATCAGCTTCACTTTTGCTTGGATATTGGCAGTTAATATTCACATTCTGTTCTGCAACCAGATCCTAAACTTCAGTGCTTGGTCTATAGATGTATTCTAAAATTTAGAAGCCATTTCCAGGGTTATTTTTAAATTTTGTGAATATGTCAGGCCATGGAATATGTCAGCATTACTTTCCTTCTCTTTGAAACTACTATTACAACCTCTGTACTACATAAAAGAGACTGTTACTAACATCAGGCAAAATGGATTATTATTTCTTACATCCTAATAATTGCTAAAATCATATTGCATTACAATTTGCTTAATATTGGAATGTAGGCTTTTTAATTTGTATATTATTTGACTTTATATCATCCTCAATTACTTTCAATTTTTAGTTATACTTTCTATTACGTCAGGCTCTGGTGGGTCTGTTTTGTTTTATTTTGTTTTTCTTTTTCACGGAGCCATCCACCCTCCTACCACAACCTGGGTTGTTTGTCTTCTAGGTCCACTAAAAGGCTGCAAATATGGGACTTTTTTCTTTGTTCTCCTAGAATGAATTTATTCTTTCCTGGATTACTTCATCTTCCAATGCACTGATTTACTCCCTTATTTTGCTGGAATATACCATCATTCAACTTTCTGCAAAACACTAATGGGAGATGAAATTGGTAATTCCCTGCATGCCTGAAAATACCCTTGTGCATACAGACTTTTTAGGCATCACCACATCATTCTCTACCAGGCATACAATTTTGCTGATGCCAGACTGAAGCCACTGTTTCTCATCCTTTTATAAGTAACTCGTCATTTTTCTCTGGATGCTTTTAAGGTCATCTCTTTATCTTTGATATTCTAAAGTTTTAAAAAGTCAAGTCTGAGGGTAGATCATTATTCATCTGTTTTACTGAATGCTTGATGGGCATTTTCAGTCTCAAGACTCATTTCTTGTAGTTCTGGGAAATTTTCTTCCATTATTTCTTTGTTAATTTCCTCATCTCAATTTTCCCTACTCTTTCCTTACAGGAGTCCTATTAGTAGGATATTGGATCTCTACATCTCTTACCATTTTCTTAAATTATTTTTGTTTTCTGAATTTCCTTCAGGGCCTTTGCTTGTTTGTTCTTTCTTTTTTGTACTGCTATCTCTCATATATGATAATATTGGTGATTCTTGAGTGTCTACTTCTACTTAAACAGAAGGATAGGATAGCTGGTATCTAATAGCTGGAGCACAGTCAACAAAAGGGAGTTATATATTCTGCATAATTTCATTGAACAGAGTTTAAAGTAGTCAAAACTAATCTCTAGTGTTAGAAGTTAACACAGGTGTTTACTTTTTGTGGTATAGAGACTGGAAGAGTTATGATGGGAACTCCTAAGACACTGTTTTCTTTCTCTTGATCTAGGTGCTGGTTATAGGGGTGCACTCTCTTTGTAAAAGTTTATCAGTTATTTTACGATTTAATAAATTAGTTATTTATTAAATTTTATGCATATATTTTTACTTAAATAGGAAGATTTGGGGGAAAAAATCGGTAAGAAACATTTGATAGCAAGACCCAGGAAGTAATAAAAATATTAAGAGAAGGCTAAACAATTAGGGTGTACATTCCAAGATGTTCCTGATTTAGACATTTAATTTTTCCCCACTAAATCCCAAGGGGCTATCAAAGCCCTCCTACTGTGGCTGGTGAAGGCAGTCATAAGCACTCGAGATATTTTGTACAGAAATCTACAGAAGGAAATCATAAGCACCCATTAACAATGGAGGAAATGTATTAGAAACAAATGAAAACTAAAAAGAAAGCCAGAAAGCAGAAAGTCAAGAAGATAAGAATGCAAATATAACTTCTAGGGGAGTCTTATTGACCTCTCTTTTCTGATTTGGAAGCTCTTCTTTCAGTTCTCATTAGATACTTGCATATCGGTTTCATAAAAATTTTAGCTTCTATGACAATTATCCATAAATGTGTCTTCTGTCCTCTAGAGTAGTACTGCCCAAGAGAAATATAATGCAAACCACATATGAACATTTACATTTTCTAGTAGCCATGCCAAAAGAAGTAAAAAGAAACAAATAAATTTAATTTTCATAACAAAATGTAATAATTCTAATAAATCTTATTTAATCCAATATGTTCAAAATATTATCTAATATGTAATGAACAATAAAATATTGGGATATTTTACATTCTTTTTTTAAACTAAGTTTATGAAATCCAGTGTGTACGTTACACTTAAAATACATCTCAGTTTTGATTGCTCAACAGCCACATATGGCTACTGGCTATGGTAATTGTCAGAGCAGCTCTAGAATGAAGCACAATGTGGGCAATGACTATTTCTCCCCTTTACATCTTTAGTAATTAACAGAGCAACACCATGCAGTAGGTGCTGAATAAATATTTCTTTCCATTATATCTTTAGATGTATAAAAACTGACATAATGCTTATAAAGCTTTCTCAATCTTAATTATTTACTCCATTTGGAGACTCATGATGAGCTGGGTCCTGTGCTAAATGCTGTTGATTAGCATAGGGCATAAAGTGGAAAATGAATCATGAAGTGATCTAAAGCTGGCCAATTATAGCTAAAGTTTTGCTAAAAATAAAAAAATAAAAATAAATAAAAATAAATAAATTAATTCACTCACACACACAAAAAAAAAAACGGGGGGGGGAAGAAGATATAACAACTACAATTTTTTGAAGTTGTTACAAC
>NW_007731528.1:22398-23638 GCF_000696425.1 Galeopterus variegatus
CCGAACCCTCGGCGGGAGCGCCTCCGCACTCCCAAGCGGTGCACTGTAGCAGTGCGCCACCCGGCCGACCCCTCCACCGATTTTTAATAGAAATTAAATTTGTCATTTCTAAAACAGGGATAAAATTTATCTTCTATCCCAGAGCTCTTGAAAGGGTTGAAAGGCATAACACATATCAGGCTTCACATAATGACTGGAACATAAAAAGCACTTAATGAAAGTTGACACTTGTTGTCACATCATAGGGTAGGTCAACATTCTAATAACTATTATATTATCTATCATCATAAAAAAATTGGCATATTAAGAGATATATCTGGCCTACAGACATTTCAGAATAATTGAAATATTTCTAGGCACCATCTAGCTGCCCAGAGAGTAACTCTAGTAACCAACTCCCTTACACCCTGTATTAGTTTGCCAGGGCTTCTATAACATAGTAGATTGCTTAGAACAGAAATTTGTTGTCTCACAGTTCTGGAAGCCAGAAGTCCAACATCGAGGTGTTGGTTGGGCCCTGCTCCCTCTGAAAGCATTAGGGAAGGATCTGCTCCAAGTCTCTCTCCTAGCTTCTGGAAGCTCCTTGGCTTGCAGCAGCATAACTCCAATCTCCACATGGAGTTCTCCCTGTACACGTCTCTATCTCTGTGTCCAAATTTCTCCTTTCTATAAGGACACAGTCATATTCCAATTCCCTATTGCAATATGACCCCATCTTGACTAATTATATCTTCAAGGAACCTATTCCCAAATAAGGTTGCACTCTGGGTCCTGGGGATTAGGGGTTTAACATACAAATTTTGTGAGGATACAAACCCATAACAGCCCCCTATAGAATGGAGCCCATTCTCTGTGTGCCAGCCTCTCCCAAGAGTATCCCAAGTTAACTCATAAAGCATAATTGGAGGAGCACACAACAGAACAGCTGGGGTCCATTATAGAAAACTAAATGTAGTACTTATAAGAAATGGACCTCAAAAATCTGTCTACCCCTATGTTAGCAAATTATAAAGAGCCAGAGCAAAGGGAGGTTTAATAGGAAGGAACAAGCCAACTAGTCTTTAATACAGCCTCCCGCAGAGATCAGGTTAAGTGTCTGTTATTATAGTCAGTGGCATTCAGAGAAAAGTAATACATAAACTTGTTTTGTAGAATTATCTTATTAGTGAATACAGCCTATCGTTAGATAAACTTTATGAGCAAAATTGTGTGGTTTTCTGTATGTTATTTACAGGTGAAA
>NW_007731528.1:23682-27971 GCF_000696425.1 Galeopterus variegatus
CCCGCAGAGATCAGGTTAAGTGTCTGTTATTATAGTCAGTGGCATTCAGAGAAAAGTAATAAACTTGTTTTGTAGAATTATCTTATTAGTGAATACAGCCTGTCGTTAGATAAACTTTATGAGCAAAATTGTGTGGTTTTCTGTATGTTATTTACAGGTGAAAATGAGCCCATCAGAACTCATCAGCTAGATTCTCTTGTGAAATTAAATTACTAGATTTTTACTATGTAGAAGAAGGAAAAAAAAAAACACCAGTGAAAGAATAATATAGTTAGCAAAAAGAAGCCGAGGACTCTTTCTTTCTATTTCTGCATAACGCAATGCTAAGCCAGCAGCAGGTGTTTACATAGTTATGAGAAAAACCAATTACAAAGCTTAGTATTTTCCTTAATCGGTCAGTAACCTTGGCTATTGAATTAGTTCATTTTTGTTGCTTATAACAGAAATACCTGACACTGGGTAATTTGTAAATACACAATGTTTCTTCTTACCATTTTGAAGGCTGGGAAGTCCAAAGTCCAGGAAACACATCTAGTGAGGTCCTTGTTCTTGTTAGTGGTGACTGTACAGTGATGCAGGGTGTCACATGGCAAAAATGGCAGGAGCAGAGAGGGAGAGAGACTAACCTCCTCAGTCCTTATAGCGGTCAAACTTAAGCATTTTGTGTCTTGATACTCTCATCCAAAAATAGGAATATGAGTATTTACTTTACAGTGCTCAACATATTAGTTATTATTTATATTAGAAAGAAATGTAATCAATGAGGTAGAAAAAGTAACTGGAACTACAGCAAGAGAAAAATAATATGGTGGATGTCAGCTTGTAACTGTAGTAAATATACAATTGATGGGCAAATAGGCTCCTTTTTGTGAATACTTGGAAATATTTGTGGAAGTATTATCACAGAAGTTGAGCAAGAAGGTAGAAAAAGTAACTGGAACTACAGCAAGAGAAAAATAATATGGTGGATGTCAGCTTGTAACTGTAGTAAATATACCATTGATGGGCAAATAGACTCCTTTTTGTGAATACTTGGAAATATTTGTGGAAGTATTATCACAGAAGTTGAGCAAGAAGGTCTTTAACATGCAATAGGGATAAGGACAGTAATTTTAGATTATTAATTTTTATGTGACTTTGTTTATCTCTGCAAGCTGGTCATAATTGCCTGCAATTGGCAAAAATATTAATTAATGCTCTTTGTTCTCCACACAGGGTGATGATGGAGATATGGCTCTGGGGAAGCCCTAAACAGATGCTCATTTTGCCTTCTTGTGAGGTCAAACTGTTCATGGGAGCTTTGTCTCAGCTTAGAGAGGTAAAAATCTATTTTGTACTCAAAAAGACATCAATAAAATGTTTCAGTATATATTAAGAAAGAATAATCATTTTCTAAAACTGCACAATCCATCAGATATCAGTGGAGAGCTGAAAAATGACAACAAACCACTTTCTAGCTGAGCTATATAGTTTACTCACCTCTAAAATAGGATGACAAGATGCTGTATATTATAGAGCTCACCCAAATATTAAATATTATAAAGATTATAAATAAATAAATATTATAAATGTTATAATACCTGTGAAGTAAATAGTAAACACAAGGAAAAGGAATTCCGGGGAATAAAAACAAAATTCAGTCCCCTGGGTGGAAGTCCTCTATTTGTTTGAAATGATAAGGAAGTGTTAAAGTATTCAATCTGGTGGAGTGGAAAAATTAGCAGAAGATTCACAGCTCTCATACACCATTACAGACCCATAATTTTAGCATTAAATTATAGTGCCCCAGAATATCAGAACCATCAGTACCTTGGTGATCTTCCATCTCTAAGAGTTTTCCTTTTGGCAACTGATTGATGCCTCTTTGCTTATGGGTAGAATTTTCCTCACCTGGGAATGTCTTCTTCCCTTTATTTTCCTGTAACATATCTCTTTGTTCTTTCAAGGGTCAAGTTTCATGTCAATTCTTCTCTGAATTCTTTTTACACAAAAGCCATTGGACATGCATGGCATCCATCAGAATTAATACACTATTGTCTATAATCTCATATTACCTTGTATATTAATGCTAATAGAGATTTTAACTCCTTGCCTGGCATACCCAAAGACTCTCTGGATCCCATCCAGGCATTACTAACCAGGCCCCCATGCATTGGAAGCCACCACTTCAGCCCACGCAGTTACCACTCATTTTCAGTTTCTCTCTTTTCTGGCAACTACTGACCCCTTCCTTTTTTCGAGCTCAGTTATTTAACTCTTTCGAGCTCAGTTATTCAACTCTTTTTAAGTTCTATTTTATCCAGCATTTTTAAGTGTTTATAGCAAGTTTTTTCATATCAGCTGGGTTTGCCATCTTGCCTGAACTGCTGTATTTGTTCAATGTATAACTCTTTGTTAAAGTATTTGCTTTTCAACCACAGCAACAAAACACATTTCTCAAAGGCAGCATTTTAGCCTACCTTAAAGGAACAGTTGTCCATACTTGCATTCGATTTGCATCCTTAACATGTCTTTTATCAAAACAGCTTGCACTTAGGTTACATCCAAAAGCTAACAGTGGTGATGTATTAATTCCAATGTCTCTTGACATCAGCTCTCTTTCTGCCTCACTCTACAGATAATATTGTGCCCCTTCCCCAGATAATGTGTGTGCTTTGCAGATATTCTCCAAGGTGACAGAGAAGTGAAGAGCTGTGTGTACTCAGCAATGAAAGAGCTCTAGTTTGCCCTATTTTTAGTATATCTAGATCCTGATTGACAAAAAAATTCTTTGCTTTAGTTTCTAGAAACAGATAATGACTACACCTTTCTGCTGCTGATTAGTAGAATTGAGGTGTAGCCTTCCTCATTTGTGAAGGCAGGTTTTTATAAATGATTAATAATGGATAAACGATGGCAATTAAATGCAATAAAATGAATTACAACTTTTTGGAGAAATTGAATCTGGTATCAATTTGGTGATCAATAATGGCATTTGGAATTCTGTTTAGCTTTGTGGTTTAACTTTCCAGCTACCCTTCACACCTAAACTAATTTATGACAAGAAATTGTTGGTACATGAAATATGTAGCTGTTCTAGTTATTATTAGTGTGCTGTTTATCTTTTCAGATTCAGCAAGCTCTTGATTATGTTCCATAAATAACCACATTCGATTCATTTATCCTTTATTCTCAGATTTATCCTGAATGTCTCATACAGGTGTAACCTAATAAAAGTCACTATATGGCCAATAGCGGGGAAAAACAACACAAGTTGTTTGGTGGGATGTTTCCTCATGCTAAGATAGTATAGGTAAAATTCCATCAATATAAATCATTAGAGTAAAATAGCATCACATTTTCTCATTCTGTAACATTGAAAATAATTCTGTTCACTCTCTCTGAGTACTGTTTGACCTTTACTCTCCAGTTACTTTTACTTTAAATGTCCTTTTCATAAGTAGATGTTTAGATATTCTGTATTTTATAAACTATAAATATTATTTGAAATATAATTTACTTGATATAAAACAGTTTATGTTATGTTTGAAATATAAGTATGAAATACAAAGGTAAATTCAAAAAAGAAGGTGCAAAAATTACAAGAAGTATAAAAACCATTGCCAATAAAATCTTTAGTAGTTACAGTATTTATTTATTGTGATGTAGCATTTTTTAAATGTCTATTTTAGGTAAAAGGAAACTGAAGGAACACGAAGTAACTCAACCCTTCATTACCGGAGACCTTGGCACAAGGTGGGATGTGTGGTGGAGTGGTTAGGGAAAGTGTTGGGCTTTTCTGAGACATAACCTGGGGAAGGGACTGTCAGCCTCTCAGAAAAGCCTAGTATCTTATGTGGCAATTCATCCCACATAACAAGGGAATAGTGATGGCAGCTGAAGAGGGACGCATCTAGATTGATGGCTGAGGTAGCATTTTCAGTTGCTGATAGACTGAGTGAGGCATGCAGAATATCCAACATGGAAACTCAGGAGACACCAGGGAGATGCAGAAATGTTGAGAAACAGGTGGATTTAAGGAGTCTTGTGGTTGAGATGACCAGGTGCAGCAACGCAGGCCCTGTAAACCGAGGCAATGGCAGGCCCATGCATTGGCACATGCCAGTATGCTAGGAACTACCAGTTTGTTATCACCAAATGCCATAGTAAAAAAGGCCAGTGCCAGAGATACAAAGGATGAACCCAATCAACTGGAAGCCCACACGGAACAGACACCAACGTTGCCATTGCAATACATGTAATCAGATACACAATTCCTGCCCAGATAGAAGGAGGGGAGGGTATCCCTT
>NW_007731528.1:28565-29253 GCF_000696425.1 Galeopterus variegatus
GCAATACATGTAATCAGATACACAATTCCTGCCCAGATAGAAGGAGGGGAGGGTATCCCTTACGGAGAGTTTGCACTTTGAATTAACTGAATATTTACCCTCTTCACAAAGAAATAAAGACTGTTTAAACCTGAAATGCAGAAGTGTTGGTGGCACTGAGCTCTTTTAGTAGTTAGATTCTTGCCTCTCACTGGATTGTACACTCCTGTCTTAAAATTGTCAGATTTAACAATAGTTCCAGTTAAGTTATGGAAAAAAAGATAAACATACGTTATTTGGCACATCTGAGCAGAAGTGACTAAATATCTATTCTTGAACTATGACTATATTTCAATATATTTCTCCTACCTGCTTCTATGAGGGTTTCAAGTAGCCTAAAGGTGACACATTAAAAAGCAAACAATTTTATTTGGCCACTTTTCTCTGTTCAGGCACATATTCACTCAGCACTGCCAGACTTGTTTTGGGAAGGAGAGACTCCTCCTGCCAGTGGTGGCCAAAGGCTGTCATTTTCACATCACACCATCAGAGCTTCCAGGGGAAAATGATGTCCTCGTTCATAGGTTCCTGATGTTGCTAAGGTTTTCTATTAGTACAATTCTTCCTTCTTTACTAGGTCTTAACATCTTTTCTTTTAAGGACCTATATCTACATTTGGGGAAAATCTCATAATCCATACTTTTTTTTT
>NW_007731528.1:30466-32282 GCF_000696425.1 Galeopterus variegatus
TGTGTGATAATAAACGGAACTGCTTGACAGAACCCCCGTGGTGTCTGAGTGTCCTTTAACAGGCTGGTTGGGGCCAGCGGCTGTGCTCACCTCTCTTCACAGCTCTCTTCCTCCATCTCCTCCCAACGGGGACTGGGGAAAGAGGAATCTGGGCAATCCACCCACCCACCAGAAGGGACACCAAGGGAGGGACTGATAGCAAGGCAAGGGCTGTTTGGGTCAGCCGGTGGCAGACTCAACAATTTTTTCTAATAAATGTTACAGTTGAAAATTATTTATTGTGTAGAAAAGTTTTTGGTTATCAGAATTTAAGTGTGTGTGTGTACATAGATATATGAGGGTGCTTCAAAAAGTCTGTGGAAAAATTAGAATTAAAAGGTGATGAAAGAAATTGAAGACGACACAAATAGAAAGATATCCTGTGTTCATGAATTGAAAGAGTTAATATGGTTAAAATGTTCAAGTTCCACAAACTTTTTGAAGAGCCCTTGTAATCTACATGTGTGAACACTTCTATGTATGTGTTTATGTGTATCCAAGTGGAACTCTTGCTTTTATTGTATTTGGTGGCTTATATATTTCTTCTATCTAAATTTTTATGATTTGAAATAATCAAAACTTGCTACTTTTGAAAGTAGGGCAGTCTATTTGAGGACAAATATAAGGATTCAAATTGGAAAGGGTGAGCTTTAGGGACATGCAAACTTGGTTTGAATCCTGGTTCCAGCTAACTGTGTTAGCTGAACAGTTATACAATTCCTTTGAGCCCTTTGATTTCTGGATCTCTAAACCATGTGGCAGGTATGGCAATAAAAACGTTAACCCTACAGTGCTGCGGTGAGAATTAAACGCATTGCTCTAATTGAAGTGCTCCACTTAGTGCCTGGCATAAAACAGGTTTTCAACAAAAGTTACTCTCTTCGTCACTGAAGTTTCAGAATCCATTTGCCATTAAAGTGATGAGCTTTTGCTTCAGGGTATATATCTCTGCTTCCCATAGTCAATGTTCTATCTCTGCATTTTGTCAACTATATTTTCTCTTATTCATCATTTGAGCCTAACCATATTTTCTTATGGTATATCTTTTTATTGTCAACACTCTTTAGGTCTTTCTCTATATGGCTAATTCATGTCAATCAATTCTCCACTTAAGATGGAGAGCTGCAACATCAGTTTTGGATGTATAATAAAAAAGTGATTCTTGAAAGCACTTTGTAATTAAAATATTGCTTATTATGACAATTGGTGCACGAACTTGTAGATGAAATTAAGAAGAGCTAAGCTTCACCCTGGGCAGCAAGTATACATATATGTTTGTTTCATGATTAATACTCAACATGTGTTTATTGAATGAATGTGATGAAAAGTTTTAAGATAGTCATATTTTCACACTAGAAGAAAAATAATCTTTTTTCAAAATCCGGTTATACTTACAAAAGTAAGCAGGCAAATATAATTCATAAGCAGTGTCCCAAAAGGAACACCAAAGAGAAGTTGGATATACTCAGGCTTCTTCACTAACCCGTCTGTGACCTCAGACATGTTATATCCCCTCCCCAGGTCTCAGTCTAAAAATGTATAAAAGGAGTTTGAACTCATGTTCTCCACAATTTTCCAATTTGCACTCAATTCCTTCACATACATGAGTATTTGCTATGTGAAGTAAATAACACATATCCACCACGACAACTAGCACGGTTTTGATTATCACTCCACTTTAAATGACCTCTAAGGCTCCATGGGCTTCACTGAGTATGGAGGTAGACAGAGACTGTAAAAGGGCTGAAACAGGACCATCGCACTAGTATTTATGTAA
>NW_007731528.1:32864-51109 GCF_000696425.1 Galeopterus variegatus
TTGCTATGTGAAGTAAATAACACATATCCACCACGACAACTAGCACGGTTTTGATTATCACCCCTCTTTAAATGACCTCTAAGGCTCCATGGGCTTCACTGAGTGTGGAGGTAGACAGAGACTGTAAAAGGGCTGAAACAGGACCATCGCACTAGTATTTATGTAATAATCACACTCACATTATGCACGGTAATTATATATGCCGTGAATGCTGAGAGGACAGGAACCATATCTACTAAACTTGTTCAATCTCCAACACGTTTTATAGTGGTTGGCACATGGGAGGCAGTGAAGAAGTATTTGCTCAGTGAATAGTAATATGTCTTCTCCGTGAATAAGGATATCTGGTTACCAGGAGGCTTTCACTGCACTTTGCTGTGCGTTAACTAAACGAAATGAAATAAAATAGTACAAANGGAGGCTTTCACTGCACTTTGCTGTGCGTTAACTAAACGAAATGAAATAAAATAGTACAAAAAATGTGTGCTGAACCTATTAGGAATCAAGGATTATGCTTTTTTCTGGATTTACAAAATTCTAGCCCTGAAAAACTTCATATGACAAACATGTGGTAGATTATTTTTATGTGATATGGTAGGATAGCAATAAGTAATAGAAACATTTAGCCCAGGCTGAAAGGAGGCTCCAGCAAGGTGTTTTGGAGGATATGATCTCTGAGCTGAATCTTGCAGTGCAAGTAGAATACAGACAGGTGAAGAAAGGGGGAAAGACACTCCAGGTAGAAGCCACAGACACGAAGGCATGCAGTTATAAAACAGTCTGATTTCTCCTGGGATTTTTAATTACAGTAGACCATTTAGAAACCCATAGCCACTTGGGAAATCTAATAGATGAGTTCTGAGTTAGATAGATGTTAAGTTACTTAGTAATTAACTAGACCGTGGTGGTTAGTTCCACAGGGAATCCTGAGAATCCATTTAACTGTCTAGCTCTTAAGAAGTTGGAATATAGCACAGCATTCTAGTTGGAATGACGACGACAGTAGGATCAATGCCTCTGACAGGAAACACAATTATTATTTTAAATAGATTGGAATTGAGTTTCTTTTTTTAATTCCAGGACAAAAATCATGNATAAAACAGTCTGATTTCTCCTGGGATTTTTAATTACAGTAGACCATTTAGAAACCCATAGCCACTTGGGAAATCTAATAGATGAGTTCTGAGTTAGATAGATGTTAAGTTACTTAGTAATTAACTAGACCGTGGTGGTTAGTTCCACAGGGAATCCTGAGAATCCATTTAACTGTCTAGCTCTTAAGAAGTTGGAATATAGCACAGCATTCTAGTTGGAATAATGACGACAGTAGGATCAATGCCTCTGACAGGAAACACAATTATTATTTTAAATAGATTGGAATTGAGTTTCTTTTTTTAATTCCAGGACAAAAATCATGGTCAAAGAAAGCTGTCTGTAATATGTAAAAGATGATTTTATGGTTGCCAGCCACATCTGTCTACCTCAAATAAATGTAAATTAATTAAGATTAAATACAATTAAAAATGCAAAAAAAAGATGTTTGTTGTTGTTGTTGTTGACATCTGCCTGCTATTAGCCACAGTAGTGTACCTGTAACCCTACTGGTACATGAAGTATGTGCTCTAAGAGTGTGTCTGAGGTTACAGGTACACTCCTGGAATGCATAATTCATGCAAAGTTTTCTGAGAATTACAGTGGGTTTTGTTTTTCTGTCCCATCTTAACTCCCACTCCCTAGTTTTACTGTGATGCTAGAGATACAGGTTAATTTGAGAACATGTGACTGATAAAGGTTTGTATAAACTTTCTAAACTACTCACTCTGCAATAGCCAAGTGAGACACCCATGAGCTTTAAATTTCTTCTCCATGCTCCATACATAGCATTTGGTATTTAGTTCATTTGTTATTCTTATCACAATGCTTATTCTGATTTTCTTTTGTATTCCATACTAGGCTAGACAACCTACTCCCAGAGAAGAGAGACCGTATCTATCACTGCTGTATCCCCTGTGACTATACCAGTTCTGACACATCACAGGTACTCAGGAATGCTTGTATAAGCTAATAAATGTCTCTGGTTATACTCCACGTAACTGCATGGGAATACACATCAGCATGTAGGAGAAAATTCTAAGGATGAAATATACTATGCCACAATTGCCTTGCCTCTCACAAGCTGCTTTGTAAGAACATCTACTATTCTTCCATCTGCCATACAACCAACCTTTCCTTCTTTCCTTTTTTGATTGTTGCTATTAAAATTACCTCCAATTGCAGAATAATTGCCTCCTTCCTTGCCCTTCCTGTTGAGGTGGGCATCATTTAGGCCACCTGCTTCTCCACTTGTCCTATCATGGCCTGCTTTGCTCTTCAGAGGTTGAGCTTTAAATTTCTTCTCCATGCTCCATACATAGCATTTGGTATTTAGTTCATTTGTTATTCTTATCACAATGCTTATTCTGATTTTCTTTTGTATTCCATACTAGGCTAGACAACCTACTCCCAGAGAAGAGAGACCGTATCTATCACTGCTGTATCCCCTGTGACTATACCAGTTCTGACACATCACAGGTACTCAGGAATGCTTGTATAAGCTAATAAATGTCTCTGGTTATACTCCACGTAACTGCATGGGAATACACGTCAGCATATAGGAGAAAACTCTAAGGATGAAATATACTATGCCACAATTGCCTTGCCTCTCACAAGCTGCTTTGTAAGAACATCTACTATTCTTCCACCTGCCATACAACCAACCTTTCCTTCTTTCTTTTTTTGATTGCTGCTATTAAAATTACCTCCAATTGCAGAATAATTGCCTCCTTCCTTGCCCTTCCTGTTGAGGTGGGCATCATTTAGGCCACCTGCTTCTCCACTTGTCCTATCATGGCCTGCTTTGCTCTTCAGAGGTAATGCCTTCACAAAGTAATGCAGTCCCAGGCCACAAGCTTTTCTGTCCTAGCATAGTTTCCTTAGATGATCCACTGAAGGCTGAATTCTTCACTGCACCAGGTTTATCTCTCCATTTCCCCTAGCGACTATTCCAAACTGCTAGCTTTATCTTGTCCTTCCTTGCTCCTTTCCCATTTACTTTCAGAAGGTAGCTTTGCATGGTTCCAAAAAAAAAAAAAAAAAACAGAGCACAGCTGGATGTCTACAAACCCATGTGTAATTGAAAACATTTAATATTTTTTTCTCCTAGTCTTACAAATGTTAATCTTTCTCTTCAGGGCTAACCTCTTTCCTTGGGCTCTGGACCCCAATACCCTGTGTTTTAACCAAGTTGTTTGCTCTATCGATTATAACACCTTTCCTATAGCTTCATTGTCTTTTCCCAACTAGATCATTCCTCTTAGACCATATGTGCCTCTCATCCCTGAAGAAAGACCGCCCTTGACTCCTTATCCACCTCCAGACACTCGTCAGTTTTCTGCTCCATTCTCAACCAACACTTCACTTTCATACTCATTCTGTGGTGTTCAGTTCACTGTGGCTTGTCATGTGCTCCTGCTGCTCCACAGAAACTGCTCAGTCAAAGGTTACCTACCAGAAACTTCCGGATTAACGAATCCAAACAACCTCTCTGCCACAAATGATATAGTGGACCTTGCTGCTTAAATCTTTTAAAATTATTGGTTTTCATTATACTCTTTTTCTCCCCATTCTTCTCTTATCTTTTTAAACCACTGATTCTCAGTCTTCTAGTTAGTCTGTTTCTACTCAGTTCACATCTTAAATATTGACATTTTCCCCAAAATTCTGTACTGTGCCCTCTCCACTTCATTTACTATCCCTCCCTCTCTCTGGGTAATCTCATCAATTATCGTGGTTTTTTTCTACTCCTTATATAACAATGACTTCAATATGTTGTTATTACCTTTGATCCCTCCTCCGGGCTTAAGATAACCAACCATCTATCATACCAGGTGGGCACCAACACATAGATGTTTTAAGCAAATCAAACCCAACATTTCAAAGCTGACTTTTTTGTTTACATATTAGCTCCAGACTTATTCTTCTCACGTATCCTCTATTACACGGCATTTTGTCATTGCCCACTGAATAACCCCAAACAGAAACCTTGTGAGTTGATAAACTCTTTCTACTCTGTCACTCTCAATATCTATCGTCAGTCAAGGTTTGATCAGAAAAATTGAACCACTACAAATGGCAGAAGATATAGATTTACATTGAAATTTGATCTTAAGGAATTGTGGGGCTGGTTAAATAGTTTATGTCTGGCTGTTTCTTCTTCATCTGTTGCTGGGTCTGACTCAGGAAAAGCCAATGGAAAACCAGCAGGAACTGGAGAGGCTGTGGCCCCAGCAATAAGGTGGCTCAAGCCAATAAGTTGAGCCATCACATCAGCAACAATGTGTACGATCTGCAACTGTGCCCAGTGACCCCACTAACATTCCATGCATATATATGTATTTGTGTTTGTGTGTGTGTATATAACTACTGTTTCACTCTGCCTTCCAAATCTCACACAAAATGTTTCTCATTGCCCATGCTAACCTAGAACTATGAAGTAAAGGGAATTCTGAGAAACATAGTTCCAGTTTAGCTAAATTGACACAATACAAACTTAATCACAAAAATCAAATTAGTGAACAAATCCTGTGAATTTCTAAAATCTGTTCCTTTATCCACATCATTGCTGGAATAACCCATTTCAATTTGCAATAACCTTCTTCCCGGTGCAGAAGTAAATCTTTAAATATATAAAAAGCAGAGAACGAATACATTTTAATGTACTTCTCACACACCTATTTCCCAGTTTTAACAATTAGCCAAGATTTTCAGAGTACTCCCTAAAGATTCGCATGTCAAGATAGAATATCTGACAATTAACATTTCTCTGAGCAGCGTTCACAACAATATGCTTCTGAAAGACTTCAGTGGCTGCAATAAGCCTCATACAGCTAAGAGCATCAGTTTAATTCCTCCAATGCTTCATCAGTATCTGTTCAATACTGTAGCAGATAAAAAGTTCACGAGATGTTTATACATCTGGAAACTATCATGATACCTGAGTAATGCAAGAGAACGTAATGAAAATTTAAAACAGAACTGGTTTCAAATTTCTATGGCTGTGCCATTTTTTAGTAATGTGTCCTTAGGCATGGTATGTTGTGGCACTAAGATGTTTTTCTCTAGAAAAAATGAAAACTAATAATGCGTGTATTAAAGTAAATTTTCCCCATCCAAAAAATATTTAAATTTGAATTTACATTAATATTTCTAGAATTCCCCTTTTGATTATTTACTTCTAGCTAACCCTGCCAAATACTTTGGACCAAAATTTTTTAACAATTTTTCCTTTTTCCTTTTTGAAATCTAGGGGCTGAAGCCAAGTTCAGAGTATGAGTTTTCAAATCAAACCTGAAGGAATTTGCAAGAGGCTACTGAGGATGAGGGTCTGGAGATACACAGCCAAAAAGATTTTATGTAGAAGAATCAGAATCAGACAAGAGTCAGGTTCCCGTAATAACTTCGTATAGCATACATTATACGAAGTTATACGAGCATATATATGTATTTGTGTTTGTGTGTGTGTATATAACTACTGTTTCACTCTGCCTTCCAAATCTCACACAAAATGTTTCTCATTGCCCATGCTAACCTAGAACTATGAAGTAAAGGGAATTCTGAGAAACATAGTTCCAGTTTAGCTAAATTGACACAATACAAACTTAATCACAAAAATCAAATTAGTGAACAAATCCTGTGAATTTCTAAAATCTGTTCCTTTATCCACATCATTGCTGGAATAACCCATTTCAATTTGCAATAACCTTCTTCCCGGTGCAGAAGTCTCTTCACAGGTTTTCTCTCATCTAGTCCATCTCACATTTGTGAATCCATCTTTCATAGCCCCACCATACCACTCTACCTATAAACATAAAATCTGATGGTAATACTGAACTCACACATGGGTTCCTCATCACCCATAAAATTAAGAGTGTTTGTGTGTGTGTATATAACTACTGTTTCACTCTGCCTTCCAAATCTCACACAAAATGTCTCTCATTGCCCATGCTAACCTAGAACTATGAAGTAAAGGGAATTCTGAGAAACATAGTTCCAGTTTAGCTAACGTGACACAATACAAACTTAATCACCAAAATCAAATTAGTGAACAAATCCTGTGAATTTCTAAAATCTGTTCCTTTATCCACATCATTGCTGGAATAACCCATTTCAATTTGCAATAACCTTCTTCCTGGTGCAGAAGTCTCTTCACAGGTTTTCTCTCGTCTAGTCCATCTGACATTTGTGAATCCATCTTTCATAGCCCCACCATACCACTCTACCTATAAACATAAAATCTGATGATAATACTGAACTCACACATGGGTTCCTCATCACCCATAAAATTAAGTCCAAGTATTTTAGCCAAATGTAAAAACTTTCAAGATCTGGTCTTTACTTGCTTCTTCAAGTCTCATGTGCATTATTCTCCTTGTCTTGAACTTTAGTAGTTTTGGAACATGTATAGTCTTCACCACTCCAGCCATATAAATTTATGAATTTGCTGATGGTATATCTTCTGTCTCAACAACTCCCCATCCCTCACACAAAGTTAATATCGCTAAATCTTTCTTCACCAGCACAGATGCGATTTTATTTGGAAAATCTTTCACTAATCTCCACCCATTCTTCCCCTTAACTCTCCCTCATTTGAGCTCTAATAGCAACCACAACTTGGGCATTTCACTTTCATAGAAAGCCCTATATTATTTTGAAGATATCCATTTGTCCTCTCTACTCTCAAGCAATTAGTTCCTTTAGAATAAGGACTGAGACTGCTTTATTTTCTTTTTGTTCTAGACCTAAGATCAAGTTTGATGCATGAAAGATGTTTGACTATGTTGGCTAAATCAAGTTGAATTGACAAATGCCTTCATGTCTTCTAGCAAATGTACCTGGCCCTGTGATACCAAGGAGAGAGAAAAGAAAGAAAAATACACTGCATTGTATTTTATGTCCAGGGACAACTATTAGCTTTTGTCCTTTTAATGTGTGCCTTCAAGTACTTCTCTCTGAGAAAATTACAATGAAATGAAAAAATTAGACTCTAAAAAATTATAAAGGATTTACTTTCTATGATGAGATAATGGCTTCTTGGAAAATTTATATTATTCTAAAATTCTTACATTGAAATAGATTTCATTACTCAGGAAATTTAGCTGAAAAAATATAAGATTTATAAGAATTCAATAAACTTGTCAATACACAATAAATTCATGAAGGTCTATAACATTGTTTTAAACTAGCAATAAATGGTTTTAAAATATATTAAAACAACCTATTGCCAATCTCAATAGAGAATACCTAGAAATAAACCTAACAAGAAATATAAAGGGTTTTTATGAAGAAAACAATGAAGCTTCACTGACTTGCGTGAAGAGAGATCTGAACAAATGACTATTGGATGTTCCTGTACAAGAACAGGAGTGGCTCTTTCAAAACGACGTCAATTCTTTTTATTGTGATTAATAGGTTTAATGCAATTCACTCAAAATCTGAAGAAGACATTTAAAGACCTTCACAAAACCATTTAAATGGTCATTTGGAAGTGTAAATGTACAACAATAGGTATGTAAATTTTGAAAAAGAAGAGTTATTACAGGTACTCAACCCTCTCAGATATTTAAAAATGTGTTATGGAGCCAAAATAATTAAAACATTGTAGAAATGAATGAAAGAATAGTGGAATAGAAAAATCATTCAAAAGCATAAATTAATATGAATAAGAAATAAAAGACAAAGGCAGCATTTTAAATCAGTAGAGAAGAAAGCATGTTCAATTATCTGATGGGACTGTGGCTTATATATGCAGAAGGAAAATGAAATAAGCTTCTCGCTTTCATTCTAAATGCAAAATATATACTAAATGGATAAAAGAACTTATTTTTTCTTTAAAGAGACCAATTCAGTGGTTCTCAACCAGGAGTGATTTTGTAACTGTTAAACATGCTACAGTGCACAGGAAAGCCCCACATAACAAAGAGTTATACAGTTTACAATGTTGGTAATGCCAATTAGAAGCCCTGATCTAATCAAAAAGAAAAAATCAATAGCATTACCATAATTACTATTAGGAGCCAAAATGACAATTGATGAAAAAAAAGTGATTCTTTTTTAAATGTAAGAAATATGACTTTTAGGATGGTTTCAATTAGAATTGGAAATGGGATAAACTAGTCAGGGTTCAATCAACACAAAAACCACCTGGCAGTTTGAACAGGAAAATTTTAATATAAAATATTATTAAGTATAACAGAGTTTGGAATATTGAGAGATTGGCCTATAAGAAGTAAAGAAAACTAAAGAATGTAGGAATAACAGCTGTTAGGAGCAGTCATTATCCTGAGAGCCGAAACAGAGCATCCAAGGAAGAGGTCCCCCAAGAGCTGATGCAGACTTGCTAGAGAGGGCACAACTCATTGGATAGCAGAGAAGTGGCTGTGGTGTCGTGCTGGTGGAACTTGCTAAAAACCTGTCCTCCAGATTTAGGTAGATAAGGTCTGCACATCAGCTAATCCTAAATTACCATGGTAGAGTTTCCTCTCTCCAGCATTTCCTTATCTGTTCCAAAGACTAGAAAGAGGCTGTGATAGATTGCAGTCCCTGATGCATTTGCCCTATTGACATTTAGAATCTATTCTTCCTCTCAGTTCCTGATTCCAGACTCTTGTGATGCTCAGGTGTGTTATTTGCTGTTGAGTTGTGTGAAATACTTCTGGGCCCTTATGATCTACCCTTTTTTTGTGTTTAAACAGAGAAAGAGAGAGAGAACAATTAAAACACACAAATGACATGAATAAAAATTAAAGAAGAAAGTCAAATGGCTAATAAATATGAAGAATTGTTCAACCTTTCCAATCTCTAATTTTAGCTGTGCAATACTTTTAACTATTAAAGAAGGGTTTGAAAAGTTATGCCAAGCTATAATGTTCTCTCTTGCTGTTTTTAGTACCTCATTCTTTCATCTCTTATAGATCATGATTTCAGTGATAAGTTGGTATTGCATAAATTACTTTCATATATATAATTGTAAGTTCATTACACCATTCAGTGGTCTAGATGAAATAAAGCACAAGAGTAATGGCAAGCATTTAACAACAGGAAGTCACCAGGGAGCATAAAATTGAAAGATGCGAAATAAATATCTTGTCTGCCTGAATTAATTGATCTAATCAAGAAGCATGTTGCTGTTGATTCCATGATTACTGTGATGTACCCTCAGGGGAAGCTGAAGCCTTTGTTTGCACTTGTGCTAAATGCTATCACAGGATTTATTATCATAGAACTGACACATTTTCAAAACACTGCATTAGAATTAACTAAAAACTGTAACCAGGGAATTGAGAAATGGAGACCAAATATGCAGCATACCAAATAGTTTAATTATGTAGATATGAGGAAGCCACTCTAATAAATAATAGTAGCTAAACATTCTTGAGATCTTACTGGTTGCCAGGCACAATGACTAGTGCGTTATCTCATTTTATCAACTTTTGAGGTGCTTTTGAGGTGGGTACTATTTTTATCTCCATTTTATAGATGAGGAAACAAAGGCTGAAGAGATAAAGTAAATAACAGTACTTAGATTGAAACTTCAATCTATCTGACCACAAAACCCATGCTTATTAGATAAAATATGAATACCCTTAACTTTTAGTTATATAATTTTATTCAGATATTAAAAGTAAAAACTTGTGCCTTTTGGAAAAAAATAAAATCTTAAAAGTACAGAAAAAGAAAACAGAAAAAGCATTAACATATTATCATTTTTTTCTAGCAGTTTTATATGTACAAATATATGCTTTATATACAAATTGAGATCATACCACATGTCTTAGAATCTCTTTTTCCCCCTAAATGTACATAATAAGCAATTTCTCATGCTGGTAAATGTGATTTTAAAACATATATAAGAAGTAAAGTTACAAAACATTTAAGCTGTATAAGGACTTTTAATCAGTTCTGTAGTTATATAGTTTATTTGTGATTTTCAATTTTGTCAATGTTTGTGTATCTTTATATGTGATCATTTATAAACACATTTTTATAGGCTAATATAAATTATATTTCATGAAAAGAAATCATGGAAAATTAATCTTCAGAAAACCGCATCAATTTTTAGAAGTTTATGAAAAGACACATTTTCTTATACTCTTGCCATAACTCTGGGTTATTATTTAATTTTAACATTTATAGGAAAAGTATTGTCTTCCTGCTTTACTTTTAATTTCTTTCCTCATTTTCTATATTTGATTTATTTAATTCTAAGCATCTTAAACAGACCCTAGTTAACTCAAGCAAAAAGGAATTTTTTAGAATATTGGGAAGCTTGCAACATTGGAAATACAATTGAGCAATGCGGTCTCAGTTAAAACAGGGCAATTCTGGAGATATAGGAAGCATGAACCAGTGGGGAGTTTCTTCAAGGTGATGCTATTTGAACAACTCAGCCTTGACTGTTCTTTGCAAAGAGTGTTGGTTGCAGTAGTTTGTATCAGGAGGGGTACAGTTCTGGCAAGACTCTGTGGGATAGGAGGCATGTTTCCCAAAAAGGAAGCGATAGCCAAGAACAGCAGATATAAGAAAAACATATCTCCATATATTTGTTGGCTATTGGTACTTCTCCTTTAGTTAATTGCTTCTTAGCATGCCCTTGACTTTCTCAACTGCTGTTTGTCCTTTTCTTATTGAGTTACATATGAGAACATATACACCACATTTTTTATATTCATTGTAAATCTTTTTCTCGCTTGTTTGATTTCACATTAAAATTTTGAATGTGATATGGGGGCTTATTTGCAAAACTTTTAATTTTTATGTAGCCAGTTTAGTAGTAGGTTGTTTGCTTTATTGTTTCTGCCTTCACTGTTATAATTAGAAGGTTATTCCCAGCCTAATAATATTAGGCTATAGATTATTATCTACAATCATAACTACTATCTTTGTTGCTTACCTTATTTGGATGTATGTACTTGTGCTTCATTTATTTGTCTTGCTCTTTTTTCCTGTTTTACTCTTCGCTGCTAGTCTTTCTCCTCCGTCTTGTATTCTAATTTCACCAACTGGCCTCTTCTCAGTTCTTCTATTCAGAAGCTGCCACTTCACACTCAAATGCAAATAATCACAACTTGGATGCTTTGTTTCCCAATATTTAGTTATTTTCTTGGGATCTTGACAGAATTTCCATATTCTCTGAGACTGTGTTTCCCATGAATAGAAAATTCTGTTTTAGAAACTCCAATACCATCCTTGCTGCTCTACTAGCTGATATTCATTCTGTTCTCTTCCTGTGAGGATTTGACCCTGCCTCAGCTCTCCTTCTTGCCAGGAGTGGAGGGACAACAGTGAAACAGCCCAAACACTGGAGAAAACTTACCCTCTGAGAGCATCATAAATAAGAATCAATACTGTACCCGGCTCAGAGTGGCATGCCATAACTACTCACTGTGTGAATAGCAAATGGAATTTCAATAATTAAAAACATTACACATATCCTGAAAGCCAAGTCTTAAAATAACTTATTTTTTTAACCTCTTACTAAGGAAATCTTTAAATATATAAAAAGCAGAGAACGAATACATTTTAATGTACTTCTCACACACCTATTTCCCAGTTTTAACAATTAGCCAAGATTTTCAGAGTACTCCCTAAAGATTCGCATGTCAAGATAGAATATCTGACAATTAACATTTCTCTGAGCAGCGTTCACAACAATATGCTTCTGAAAGACTTCAGTGGCTGCAATAAGCCTCATACAGCTAAGAGCATCAGTTTAATTCCTCCAATGCTTCATCAGTATCTGTTCAATACTGTAGCAGATAAAAAGTTCACGAGATGTTTATACATCTGGAATAAGCCTCATACAGCTAAGAGCATCAGTTTAATTCCTCCAATGATTCATCAGTATCTGTTCAATACTGTAGCAGATAAAAAGTTCACGAGATGTTTATACATCTGGAAACTATCATGATACCTGAGTAATGCAAGAGAACGTAATGAAAATTTAAAACAGAACTGGTTTCAAATTTCTATGGCTGTGCCATTTTTTAGTAATGTGTCCTTAGGCATGGTATGTTGTGGCACTAAGATGTTTTTCTCTAGAAAAAATGAAAACTAATAATGCGTGTATTAAAGTAAATTTTCCCCATCCAAAAAATATTTAAATTTGAATTTACATTAATATTTCTAGAATTCCCCTTTTGATTATTTACTTCTAGCTAACCCTGCCAAATACTTTGGACCAAAATTTTTTAACAATTTTTCCTTTTTCCTTTTTGAAATCTAGGGGCTGAAGCCAAGTTCAGAGTATGAGTTTTCAAATCAAACCTGAAGGAATTTGCAAGAGGCTACTGAGGATGAGGGTCTGGAGATACACAGCCAAAAAGATTTTATGTAGAAGAATCAGAATCAGACAAGAGTCAGGTTCCAAACTAGGCAGAAGAGGGCAGCCAAAGAGTGGTTTTGTGCAGCACACCAGAGAAAACTGAGAAAACTTTTCAGTCCTAGTTCTAAAGAAATGACTGCAGTCTCCATTGTATTGTAAAAAAGAAAAGAACCTGAAGTTTACATCAATCTGTTGGAATATCTGCAACATTTAATATTGTGATTTCAAAGACTTCACAGCAACATTTTCGTGAAAAGATTTCTATGATTCAAGATTAAGTTTCTTAAAGCGGAACACAAAATCGTGTGTATACTATAGTTCCAAACTATATAAAATGTTGATTTATGAGGATAAGGAGTAAACAGGACCAATAAAATGAAACAATATGTTAAGATGGTGAAGTTGTTTTCTTTTTCTTTATGTTATAAAATTATGCAATAAGCAAGAGTTAAGAAATAAGAGTCTATGGGAATGAAGAAAGGCTGAGCAAGATCAGAGTCTATCAGAAGGATATGAGTCTCAGTAAAAGTGTTACTGGCACCCAAATTCAGCTGTTCTCTGCTCAGAAACAAGACTCGTAAGTCCGCCCAAATGTTGGTGTGAGGCAGGAAGATTATTTTTAGGCCTGAGGAGACGGCCAGGCTAAAACTGTCTCAAAGTCTAAGGTTTTCAGAGGGGTTTATATAAGACAAAGGACAAAGGGGGAACTGTATTAAAAATGACACCGGGATAGGGAGTTGAGACTGCATGCAGGGTCAGCATGTTTTAATCTCTTTCTTTGTGTTCAGTCCTGTGAGGCCTGGAGTCTGACTTCTTGGCTCTGACTTCATCCCCTTCCCAGGACATCTATACCCTCAAAGAGATAGTGTTCTGCAGGTTATTGATATACGACCTTGCTTTATCACTCCTACAAGCTGCAGTGATTGTCCATTGTTCAAGCAGAATTCTTTCCTAAGCATTAAGTTCAAACATGGCTGCTCTTGTGCTAAAAATTTATGCCTGTACCAAGAATATTGAAAGAAGATAGAGTCTCCAGGAAATATGCACAGAATATTTATTGAACTAACCTTCCTTACTGTTGATGCTGTGCCAGGGACAAGAAAAGAGATCAGAACCTTGAGAAGAAAGTCCCTCAGTATGTAGAGAGAGATAAGAGATTATTGTTGGAGACAGACTGATAACAGTGTTTGGTAACAACTTTCCTGAACACATGAGTAGGAGGTCCATTGTGGACCAAGATTTTTATCTTTGTTAAACTTACCCAGCTGCTGTTCAGACCTATTTCTTAGCTTCACACACTCCTAAAGTCAGAACTTAGAACTCCTTCCATTGCAGCAGAAAAACAGCCAGTAACATAAATATTACTGAAAATTCCAATGGCAAGGAAAAGAATTGTTTTCTATCATGTATGCAATAGCACACAAATCTCACCAGTCCTTTTAGGATCATCTAGCTTTGCTAATAGCCAGGGAGCTTTCTATCTTCACTTTTCCCCACTCAAAATTTAACCTTCCCAGCTCTTCTTTTCCTGTTTTCAGGTCTTTTTCTTATCTCTGCATATTTTTCTGTTCTTATTCAGGAAAAGTCAGCCTGGTTGCTGCTCCAACAAATAAATCTCTATATCCATAAGCATCACTTCACTCAGCAAATAAAGTGCCCTGCAGCTACCAGAATGGAGTCTTCTAGGAAAGCTTTGGAAGATTGAGTAATATTTTTTTCTTTCCTCATTGGTATCAGATACTCTACATGTGCTTATAATAGATAAATATGAAGTGTTTAATTTTTAAACTATATATGTATTATAGACAGAAAAACTTAATTAGATGACATTGCATTATATAGATGTAAAATTATTCCAGTTTTATTTTGGAAATAAAAATATGTAAGAACTCTAAAGTTAAAAACATGATGCAGCTTGATATGACAAAAATGCCTGTGCTATTTCCATATTCATATGTTTCATCTAGAAAGGTAACACATTGGTCAAAATAAGAAGTGGCATTAATCAAGAAGGGCACCTGAGCAAATTAAAGAAAAATGTTAAACAGTGAAAACTTTCGTTTGTGCATTTCTAATGATTTTGGGTATTATACACATAAAATACTGGTAGCTGTAGCATTTGATTTCTAACAAATGAATTCTGTACTCTGGTGGAATAGTTATTGCTTTTGAGTATGCTGCAATTCATTTTTTCATTGCCCCAAATTCTGTAACCTAAAATGAGAAGAAAAGTACATCTTCCCCTATGAGGGATTGTGACAATTTCTTAATTATAATTGAGGAGCTTTCTGAATTTGAATAAGTGGCATATAAATTACATAATTCTATATTCACCTTCAGGGTAAGGAAAAAGTGGAGCTTTTCCAGTTATTATAAGCTATTTTAAAACAAAGTATAGACTAACTTCTATAACAAATCTCAGAGACTTAATTAAATTAAGATTTATTTCTCACTTACATCACAGTCTAGTATGGGTTGGATGAGACTTCTGCTCCGTGGTCATTTAGGAACCCAGTCTAATGGGTTTTCCCTCTAGGTTCCCCCTCTTCTAGGGCCTTGACAACTTTTACTGGGTCCTCTACATCTGGATAAGAAACAAAAAAAAAGTGAGATAGAGAGCAAGAGAGCACAAGAGCACACAGAAAGAGCACACAGAAAGAGCATGTGAGGCTTGGAAGCCAAGCCTGGAAGGGGTACCTCGTATTTGTTCACTTACTCTTCCTTGGCCAAAATTCAGTCACAGAGCAGCATTGACTGCAAAAGGAATGGGAAAGGCAATCTGTCATTGTGTCCAGAAACACAAATAACGGTGAGCACCAATTTTCTATGCCACAAGGTCACTGTCTTGACACTGTGTTTAATATGACATGTGACAGTCTCCCCTCAATCTTTCCCAGGATGCTTGGCCATGCAAAAGCCACAGAAAAAGAAGAGATGCATGAAGGTTCAATAGTAATTTAATTTACCACTACCACTCTTCAATTTTAGATATATAAAAAAGGAAGAAATACAAGGCTATTGATGTTAAAAAGCTTGTTAGTGGTAGAGTTGCAACAGTAACCCAAGGCTCTTGATTCCTTGTTTGGTGTTCTTTACACCATATTCCATTCCTTCAAACAATTAAAGTATTAGCATGTAGTATAAAGATTTGACTCAACATGGTGTAATTCTGGAAGGCAAAATGAGAAACAAGATGTTAAAGTGAAAGAGAAGTGATTTGTGTTTGATATGTAATACATAATCGGCCCAAGAGGAAATGGGCTGCCTCGTAAAATAATGAATTTACCACTGGTGGAGTATTCAGTGAAAGCTCCATGGGCAGTCCTTGGGATGTTGCTGAAATAAAGATTTGCATCAGTCAAACCTAGGGGTTCATCTAGTGAAAACTATAATAAAAATATTTTCTGTTTTCATTTTCCTTTTGTGGTCAGAAGTTTAAATATTCTATGGTTGTCTTTATAGGAAAAATATTCATCTTAACTAATGAAAACTACTACTGTTTTATGACAAATGTCTGTACCTTTGATTTTTTCAAGAAGTTCTTGACTGATGCAAACAATTCACACACACACACACACACACACACACACACACACACACACACACTCGAATTCTGTAACATTTAAATTAACCAAAATCAAAGTCAAAGATGGCCACATTAATCAAGATACAGAGAAGAGAAATGGGTAAAGTGTCAGCCCTGCCCAAAACATTTGTCAGTCCTGACTAAGGCCAGATATTTTAGTAGATATTTGGTGCCATCAGCCTCCCCAAAAATGTAGCACATAGAAAAAAAGAATTAATAGGAGCCCTAATTATTTCCATCTGTCCTGCAAGAGATCTAAGGCATTATTTCTCTGATCCAGGAGCCACATAAATATTCTGATAGGATACATTTGCAAGAAGATAAATTCTTATGAAGAATGCTTTTGCAGAATATACCTAATCTCTCTGGGTAGTTTATTTTAATAAAGCTAAAATTTTATGGATTTATAGGATGTAGCTGGATATAGAGGCTTTCTACCAGCCTCATAGAATATACAAACTAAGACACCCCAAACTTGAATGGCCTCCTCTGTGCCAACTATACGGTTGATGATCCTTATCTGTACAAGAATATTTCTTGATGTGAGAAAAGGGACTTCAAGAAGTCTCGTTTGGTGGATTCAGAAAATTCGAGACTCATGTGTAATTCATGCTTCCTTTGTGCTTATATTCTTTGCTAATGTTTAGTAAATTTTGTTGCAAGCATGATCTATGATTTGTGTGAATCTTTGACAACTCAACCTTTTATAAAAATTTAATAGACAAAAAAATTGTACTTACTGTGTACAGGTTGTTTTGAAATATGTGTACATTGAGGAATGGCTAATGTGAGCTTAATAACAGATAGATTACCTCTCATACTTACCAATCTTTTGTGAAAAGAACACTTAAATCTACTGTTAGCAATTTTCAAGAGTACAATACATTGTTATAAACTACAGTCAGCATGTTGTAAAATACATCTCTCAAACTTATTCCTCATATTTAACTGAAATTTTGTATCCTTTGACGAACATTGCCAGCCACAGCAGGCCCCTCCCCACCCCTGACACCAGCCTTTGGTAACCACTATTCTACTTTTTACTTCTATGATTGCAACTTTTTTAGATTCCACATATAAGTGCTATTTGTCTTTCTGTGCCTGGATTATTTCACTTAACATAATGTCATCTAGTTCATTATCTTGTTGCAAATGACAGGATTTCCTTCTTTTTTTAAGCCAAATATTATTCCGTTGTGTACCTACACACAACATTCTCTTTTTCTATTCATTTATTGATGGATTCTTAGGTTAGCTCATTATCTTGTTGCAAATGACAGGATTTCCTTCTTTTTTTAAGCCAATATTATTCTGTTGTGTACCTACACACAACATTCTCTTTTTCTATTCATTTATTGATGGATTCTTAGGTTAGTTTCATATCTTGGTGATTATGAATAATGCTGCAATAAATATGACAGTGGAGATAGCTCTTTAACATACTAATTTTATTTCCTTTGAAATAAACCCAGCAGTGGGATTTGAAACTCAGCAGTGGGATTGCTGGATCATATTGGCAGTTCTATTTTTAATTTTTTGAGACCATCCATCCTGTTTTCATTATATCTGTACTAATTTACATTCCAACCTGCATTGTGCTAGTGTCCCCTTTTGCCCACATCCTCTCCAACATTTTTTATCTTTTGTCTTTTTGATAATAATCATTATAACAGATGTGAAGTGATGTCTCATTGTGGTTTGCATTTATATTTCTCTGGTGATTAGCGATTTTGAGCGTTTTTTCATAAACCATTTGGCCATTTGTGGATCTTCTTTTCAAAAATGTCTATTCAGATTCTTTGCCCATTTTTAATAAGATTATTTATTTCATAACTATAGAATAGTTTGAATTCCTTATATATTCTGGGTATTAACCCCTTATCAGATGTATGGTTTACAAATATTTTATCACATGCTGTAGGTTGTCCCTTCACTCTGTTGGTTGCTTCCCTGGCTATGCAGAAGGTAGTTTGATGTATTCCCATTTGTCTGTTTTTGCTTTTGGGCCTGTGCTTTTGAGGCAGTATTCAAAAAATCACTGTTCAGATGAATGTTGTGAAGTTTTCCCCATGCTTTCTTATAGTGGTTTTACAGTTTCCGGTCTTATGTTTAACTCTAATTCATTTTTTTTTTTTTTTGTCTTTTTGTCTCTTTTTTCGTGACCGGCAACGGATCGCAACCCTCAGTGTCGCGCCTGCACCAGACCGTAATAACTTCGTATAGCATACATTATACGAAGTT
>NW_007731528.1:52070-55828 GCF_000696425.1 Galeopterus variegatus
GCGGCCGGTCTGTATGTGGGATCCGAACCCTCGGTGGGAGCGCCGCCGCACTTCCCAAGCGGCGCACTGTAGCAGTGCGCCACCGGGCCGGCCCTAACTCTAATTCATTTTGAGCTGATTTTTATATATGATGTGAGATAAAAGTCTAATATTATTCTTCTGCATGTGGATAATAAGTTGTCCCAGCACCATTTATTGAAGAGACTGTCCTTTCTTCATTGTGTATTATTGGTACCTTTATCAAAAAATCAATTGACTATAGATGTGTGAATGTATTTCTGGGCTCTCTATTCTGTTCCATTGTCCTATGTATCTGTTTTTATGCCAGTACCATGCTATTTTGATTACAATAGCTTTTTAGTGTGTTTTGATGGTGTGATGCCTTCAGCTTTGTTCCTTTTGCTCAAAACTGCTCTGACTATTCTGGGTCTTTTGTGGTTCCATACAACTTTTAGAGTTTTTATCTTTTATTTTTTTTTTAATTTTTGTACAAAATGTCTTTGGAATTTTGATAGGAGCTGTACTGAATCAGTAGATATCTTTGTATAGTATAGACATTTTAACAATACTAACTCTTTCAATTCACAAACACAGGATATCTTTCCATTTATTTGTGTCACCTTCAATTTTTTTTAATCAGTCTTCTATAGTTTTTTGTGTAGAGCTCCTTCACCTCCTTAATTAAATTTATTCCTAATTATTATATTTTATTTTATTGTAGCTATTATAAATGGGATTGCTTTCTTTATTTCTTTTTTGAGTTTTTTTGTTAGTGCATTTAAACACTACTTTTTATGTTGATTTTATATCCTGTAACTTTACTAAATTCATTTATTAGCTCTAACAATTTTATTTGGTGGAATCATTAGGATTTTCTATATATAAGATTACATCATCTACAAACAGGGACAATTAAACTTTTCCTTTCCAATTAGATGCCTTTTAGTTCTTTATCTTGCCTAATCGTTCTGGCTAAAATTTTCAATAATATGTTAAATAAAAGTAGTGAGATACTAGAGTAAAATCTTTCAACTTTCCACCATTTAGTATGATGTTAGTTGTGGGTTTATCATATATGGCTTTCATTGAGATATTTTCCTTCTACACCTAATTTGTTGAGGGCTTTTTCATCTTGAGAGAATGTTGAGTTTCATTACATACTTTTTCTGAGTCTATTGAGATAATCATATGATTTTTTTGCCTTCATTCCATCCTTCAAACTGGAGAAAGTTTTGTGTGAACTGGAGAAGAATATGTATTCTGCTGTTGGATAAAATGTTCTGTATACGTATATACATATTTGGTCTAAACTGTAGTTTAAGTCTTATGTTTTCTTATTGATTTTCTGTGTGGGTGATTTGTTCATTGTTAAAAGTGGGGTGTTGAAGTTGTCAACTATTATTGTTTACAGACTACCTCTTCCTTCAGATCTATTAATATTTGCCTTATATACTTAGGTGCTTTGATGTTGGAAGCATATATATTTACTATGTTTTATCCTCTTGATGAATTGACATCTGGATCATTATATACTGACCTTTGTTGTCTCATTTTACAGTTTTTGATTTAAGTCTCTTTTATCAGATGCAAGTGTAGCTGCTTCTGCTCTCTCATTAACATAAAATATCTTTTTCCATCTCTTCACTTTCAGTCTATGTCTGTCCTTACAGGTAAAGATCATCTCTTACAGGCAGCATATAGTTTCGGTCTTCTTTTTATTCATTCACCCATTCTATGTTATTTGATTGGAGAATTTAATCTATTTGCATTCAAGGTAATTATTGATAGATAAGGACTTACTATTGCCATTTTGTTACTTGTTTCCTGGTTTTTGTAAATTGTTTGTTCCTTTATTCCTTTCCTGCTATGTAATTTTGTAATTAAGTCATTTTCTCTAGTAATTTGCTTTGATTTCTTAATTTTTGTCTTTTTTGGTCTGCTATATGTTTTTGCTTTGTGGTTACTATGAGGCTTACAAAAAATCTTTTAGCTATAACAGGCTATTTTAAGGTGACAACAACTTTACTTTGAGAGCATGAAAAAGCTCACTTTTATTTTATCCCCCAACAACACACATTTAAAATATTTGATGTCATAATTTACATTTTTTATATTATGCATCCCTTAACAAATTATTATAGCTATCTATTATTACTTTTAATAGTATTGTCTTTTAACCTTCATTCTAAAAGTATAAGTGATTTACATGCCACCAATACAGTATTAGAATATTCTACATTCGACTGTATACTTACTTTTCCCAGTGAATTTTAAACTTTCAAATGTTTTTATGTAATTCATGAGTCCTTTTTACTTTTAGCTTTCAAAACTCCTTGTAGCATTTTTTATAAGACAGATTGAGTGGTAATGAACTCCCCCAGGTTTGTATGTCTGGGAAATTTTTTTCTCTTCATTTCTGAAGGACAGTTTTCCTAAGTACAGTACTCTCGATAGGCAGTTTTATTCCTTTTTCCTTTACTTCTTTGAATATATCATTTTACTCTCTCCTGACCTCTATGGGCTTCACTGAGAAATCCACTTCTAGCCTAATTAGAAATTATTTTTATATTATATTTTTATTTTCTCTTTCTGCTTTCAGAATTCTCCCTATGTCTTTAATTTTTGACAGTTTGGTTATAATATATCTTGGTATTTGAATTAAATCTAAGTGGTGGCTTTTGACCTTCCTGTACCTAGATATCTTTCCCCAGATTTGGAGAGTTTTCTGTTATTATTTCCTTAAATAAGAAATGTACTTCCATTGTCTTTCTCTTCTCTATCATGAACTTTTATAACTAAAAAATAAAAGTAAAAATTGTTGTTTTAATGTTGTTCCACAAATTCTGTAGGATTTCTTCATTCTGTTTTATTCTTTTTTCCTCTTCCAATGGATTTCAAATAGCCTGTCTTCACATTCACAGATTCTTTCTTGTGCTTGATCAATTTTGTTGTTTTTGTTGGAGCTCTACATTTTTTATTTCATTCAATGTATGTTTTCTGCTTCAGAATTTTTTTTCAATTCTTATTTGACCTTAATATTTTGTTTTGGTCATCTAATGTTTTCCTAACCTTATTGAATTATTTCTCTGTATTTTCTTGAAGTTCACTAAGCTTTCTTTAAACAATTATTTTGATATTTTAAAAGATGTTCATATATTTCCATTTCTTTGGAGCCAAGTACTGAGAGATTATTATGTTGTTTTGGTGGTCTTATGTCTCCCTGGTTTTTCATGTTTCTTGACCTTATGTTTATATCTGCACATTTGAATTAGTAGGCACATTTGTCTTTGAGACTGACTTTGTCTGGGATAGCCCATCACCAGAGAGCTTGTCCAGAAGCATGGGGCAGGACATCTGGCATGGTTTGAGAGTGGGATTGTTTCTGGAGCCCTTGGGCAGGCTGGTCCAGTGTCTGGGTCATTATGTGAGCATGTCTGATACTGGGGTGAGTACTGAACCTGAGTCCAGAGGGGAGGATGGAGAGATGTTGGTCAAAGGGCACAAAGTTTCAATTTGACAAGACAAATAAGTCTGGTGACCTACTAAACAGTATGGTGACTAGGGTTAATAATAATGTGTTGTATACTTGAAATTTGCTAAGAGAGCATAACTTATGTGTCTTTACCAGAAAAAAAGAACTGTTAAGTACAGGGGCAGCCACTTCCAACAGCCACCAGGAGTGCAGAGACCTCAGGAGTTGAGGGCAGACCACACCAATAGATAGCATGAGTGCCAGGCATCATCATGCAGGTAGTTCA
>NW_007731528.1:56515-57529 GCF_000696425.1 Galeopterus variegatus
TTGAGGGCAGACCACACCAATAGATAGCATGAGTGCCAGGCATCATCATGCAGGTAGTTCACCACTGCTTCAGAAATGCCATTGCCACCACCACAACCACCACCACTGCAAGGGCAGCCTGCTGCCACTTCCACTTCAACATCCTGTTACCACAGCAGCAGCTACCACTGCCACAGCAGCCACCACCACCATGGAGGAAGACCACTGGCCACTCCCCCTCATTGACACAGGATAATCTCCAGCAGAGCATGAGGAAAGGGGTGAGCAAGTACAGACCTGCAACCTACTGACTCAAACCACAGGGGATTATGCTGCCCTCACACAGTAGCACACCTGGGGATGGAGGTTTGTGTGCAGCCTATGTGAGTGCCTTGATCAGGGAGAGAATCATGAGGAAACCTCCAAAAGTGAGGAAACAAATGATAGCTAAATAGACTTAGGAAGAAAATTCCCAACCACCACCAACACGTACCCTAAACAAGGGAATCAAGGACCCAGGAGAAGCTTCTGCCTGTAGGAAAGATGAAAGAGAAACCTCACTCAAGATCAATCATTCAAACTGAGGAACTCCAGTCTACCCCAGTATACTCATTAGGTCATAGGACATTAACATGGGTGCCAACAAGCCTCCCCAGGGTCACCCTCCCCAGCCAAAGAGAAAGAGAGCATCTCGGTGCTTCTCCCAAGAACTCAAACACTCACCCATGTTCTCAGTTACCCAACACAGTGTCACTACCCTAAGCAAGGAATCACTAAGTGCCCCAGTTCCTAGGCCATGGAGACACTTACATGCAACTCTGACAATGAATGCGACTGAAGTACCCACATGGAGCCTACACTACTGCATCTACCCAGAACCAATACTAAAACACCCTACTCAATGGTCAATATAAAACACATTTACAGGAGGAAGTCTCTCTCCTTATGTCCCATTCCAGAGTAATAGAAGAAGTAACTGATCTATCAGATGACCATACATCAATGTAGACATGTTGGAATGTTAAAAAAAAAAAA
>NW_007731528.1:59140-60522 GCF_000696425.1 Galeopterus variegatus
AAAAAAAAATGCCAGCAAAGAATACTATACCCAGTAAGGCTATCTTTCAGAAATGAAGGAGAAATAGTATATTCCCCAAACAAACAAAAACTGGGGGAGTTCAGTACTACAAAAAGAGCCCTACAAGACATACTCAGGGGAGTCATGCATATGGAATCCAAAACATGATAATCACTACAAGTTTATCTAACCACCTCAAAAAACCAATGAACACTGAAAACAAATAATAAAAGGGGAAGAAAGGAACAAATGATACTTAAAATATCCAAACAAAAATTGATAAAATGCCAAAAGTAAAACAGCGCCTTAAAACAACAACCCCAAATGAAAATTGATTAAATTCCCCACTCGAAAGACACAGATCGACTGATTAGATACAACTATTTGCTTTTTACTAGAGAATCACCTTACCATGAAAAACATACAAATGGAAATTAAAAATTAGCAGGAGTAGCTATTCTCATATTGGATAAAATACACTTACAAAAACGTAAAAAGAGACAAAGGGGGCCAAGATATAATAATAAAGGGAGCTATCCAGCAATAAGATATAACAATAATAAATACATATGCACCCAACACTGAAGCATCCAGATATATAAAGCAAACACTACTAGCCCTAAAGAAAGAGATAGACCACAGTATGATAATAGTTGGAGACCTGAATACCCCTCTCTCAGCACTGGACAGTTCATGTAGGCAAAACATTGACAGAGAAACACAGAATTTAAAATATACTTTAAATCAATAGGACTTGGCAGATAGCTCTAGAATATTTCATCCAACAAATACAGAGCATACATTCTTTTCATGAGCACATGAAACATTCTCCAGGATAGACTATATGTTAGATCACAAATCAAGTCTCAACAAATATTTTAAAAAATAAAATTATTTCAAGTACCTTTTCAAACCAAAACAGATTAAAGTAGAAATTAATAACAAAAATCTCTGGAAACTATACAAATACAAGGAAATTAACAACAGGCTCATGAATGACCTATGGATCCAAGCAGGAATTAAACAGGAAATCAAAAAATTTTTTGAAACCAATGAAAATAAAGATACATCATACCAAAACTTGTGGGATACTGCAAGAGTAGTGCAAAGAGGGAAGATTATTGAAATAAATGCTTACATCAAAAGAACAGAAGGATTTCAAATAAACGACCTAGCACCAAAACTCAAAGAACTAAAAAAAACAAAGAAAATCCAATCCCAAAATTAGGAGATGGAAAAAAATAAGATCGGAGCAAAACTAAATGAAATATAGACCCCAAAGATGATACAAAAGATCAATAAAACAAAAAATTGGTTTTTGTGAGAAGATAAACAAAATAGACAAACCATTAGCTAGGCTAACTAAAAAAAGAAGAGAGAAG
>NW_007731528.1:61776-63962 GCF_000696425.1 Galeopterus variegatus
AAAAAAAAAAAAAAAAAAAAACACCTAAAACATGACAAAAGGAAATTGGAAGTAATGGAGTGGAAAAATAAATACCAAATCACCAACCAAAAGAAAGTTATTGCTTAGAGTAGACAAAATAGGACTTGGAGCAAAAATCAACATAGTAGAAAGATCAGAAAGAAAAAACAATCTTCAACTTATTTGTAAAAAGTACAGCTTCAAAATAAAGGAAAAAATTCTTAACAATTGGAAGACAGAAATCCAAAACAAAAGTGGGTGATATTAATACACACGTCTCTCAAACTGATAGGTAAAGAAATGTGAAAATAAAAGATTTGAATGCCACAGTTAATAATATTAACTGAAATATAAATATCTACTAAAATATTTGCTATTATATATAGTGGGGAAGAGACNTATTAACTGAAATATAAATATCTACTAAAATATTTGCTATTATATATAGTGGGGAAGAGACAGCCTCTTCAGTAAATGGTACTGGGAAAACTGGACTTCCATATGTAGAAGAATGAAAATCCATACTTTTTGCCATACCAAAATCAACTCAAAATGAATTAAATACTTAAATATAAGACCTGAAACTATAAATCTTCTAGAAGAAAACACAAGGGAGACACTTCATGATGTAGGACTGGGCAAAGATTTTATGATTAAGACATCAAAAGCACAGGCAACAAAAGAAAAAATAAACAAATGGGATTACATCAAGCCAAAAAGCTTCTTCAGTTCAAAAGAAACAATAGAGTGAAAAGGTGGATGGAAGAAAATATTTGCAAACTACGCATCCAACAAGGGATTAATATTCATAATATGTGAGAAACTCAAACAACTTAGTAAAAAAATACTAGTAACCAGATTAAAAATAATCCTGGGCAAAGATGCTGAACAGGCATTTCTCAAAGGAAGACATACAAATGGCCAACAGATGCATAAAAAATGCTCAACATCACTAACATTGGGGAAATGCAAATCAAAACCACATTGAGATATCTTCTCACTCCAGTTGGACTGGCTATTGCCAAAAAGAGAGAATCACAGATGTTGGTGAGGATGTGGAGAAAGGGGAACTCTCCTACACTGGTGGTGGGACTGTAAGTTAGTACTGCCATTATGGAAAACANATAACAAAACTCAGAAATGAAAAAGGAGACATTACAACTGATATTGCAGAAATACAAAAAATCATCAGAGACTATTATAAACAACTATGTGACAAAAAATTTGAAAACTTGGAAGAAATGGATAAATTTCTGGACACTTACAAACTACTAAGATTGAACCAAGATGACAGAAAACCTGAACAGACCAATAACAAGCAATAAGATTGAAGCAATAATCAGCAGACTCCCAACAAAGAAAAGCCCAGGACTGGATGACTTCACTGCTGAATTCTAAATGGAAGGACTGGAATGAAAAAGAAAGAAAAAGAGCAATAGTTAACAAAGAATTTTTAAAACATGGATAAATCTATAAAATGATTGCCTTTATTAAAAAAGAAATACATCTGGGGACTAAAAAACAAGGTTGTGTAAATAAAATTGTAGAACTAAAATCATAGAGGATAATGAGAGAGATTGGTAATCAGAGATAACTAATATCAATACAAGATCCTTACATTGTTCTGAAAAACTACAGTGATATTAGTTAGGTTTAGACTATTTTGGGGCATTACTTAGGTTTAGACTTTGATATGCTAAGCAAGTATCTTTAAAAAATAAGAATTAACACAAAACAATAGATATATCAATTTTTTTTTAAATCAAGGAAATAATATAAAATTCATTGATGTAATAGAAGTCAGGGAAATTGGAAGGAAAAAAGAAGCAAATAAAAAGAGCATAATAGAAACACCAAATTAAAAGATGAAAGAAGTTTAATCAAAGACATCATTAATTATTAATAGACATAATTGGGTTTAACAACCCAGTTAGAAGACAAAGATTCTCAGACTGAATATTTTTAAATCCACACATATTTCTTTCTACAAAAAAAAAAACCCCAGAAAACAAAAAAAAAAACCACCTAAAACATGACAAAAGGAAATTGGAAGTAATGGAGTGGAAAAATACATACCAAATCACCAACCAAAAGAAAGTTATTGCTTAGAGTAGACAAAATAGGCCTTGGAGCAAAAATCAACATAGTAGAAAGATCAGAAAGAAAAAACAATCTTCAACTTATTT
>NW_007731528.1:64759-67977 GCF_000696425.1 Galeopterus variegatus
GCTCAACATCACTAACATTGGGGAAATGCAAATCAAAACCACATTGAGATATCTTCTCACTCCAGTTGGGCTGGCTATTGCCAAAAAGAGAATCACAGATGTTGGTGAGGATGTGGAGAAAGGGGAACTCTCCTACACTGGTGGTGGGACTGTAAGTTAGTACTGCCATTATGGAAAACAGTATGGATTTTCCTCAAACAACTTTGGGTAGAACTGCCATATGTTTCAGCAATCCCACTGCTGGATATGTACCCGAAGGAATGGAAATCATCATGCCAAAGGGATTCTGCACCCCCATGCTTATCAAAACTTTATTTTCAACAGCCAAGAGTTGGAAATAACCTGAGTGTCCATTGACAGATGACTGAATGAGTAAAATATACTCAGTGGAATATTACTCTGCCATAATAAAGAATGAATTTCTTTCTGTTGGGAAAATAGAATAATTTAATCTGGTTCTCCTCAACTTAGGTCCAGTTGGGGGTGGTGCAGCACATTCTTTGTAAGCAAGTAGTGTGTGGTTGGAGTTAGGGTACATGTGTAGCATGCGACTTTGCTGGCGTTGACTGCCTTGGGCATCCGCCCAGTGTGCGGCCATGCTCTACAACCTATGGCTCCATGGACCTTTTTGACAGTTACTTAGCTCATAGACCTGCATGTGCAGGGTTTGTGAATGGGCTTGAAGGGTCTGTGAGCTCCAGACCCAGCCCTAGCTCGACACTTCCATTTGCAGCACCGTGGATGAACTTAGAGAAAATTATGATAAGTGAAATAAGCCAGGCAGATAAAGAGAAATACTGCATGTCCCCATTCATAAGTGGGAGGAAAGAAAGAAAGAATAAAAGAAAGAAAGAAAAAAGAATAGAAAGAAAGAAAGATCACAATAATACCTTGAACCTTCAGAAGGAGAGAACAGAACTGAGGTTACCAGAGATGGGAAAGAGGGAGAGAGGGGAGGGGTTAGTGAGAAACTGGTAAAGGCCACAAAACGATTACATTGTGTTATGCTGAATACACTAATTATCCTGGTTTGAACATCACATATTGCGCACAGGTATTGATATCCAACACTGTACCCCAAAGATATGTACAACCAATTATGTTTCAATAAGAAAATTAAATTAAAAAATAAGTTAAATACAGATTTTCCCTGACTTACAGTAGTTTGAATTACAATATTTTGGCTTTCTGATGGGGCCAAGGTGGTACACATGCAGTAGGAAGTGGTACGATACTCTCCTGCAATGCTAGGCAGCAGCAGCAAGCCACATCTCCCAGTCAGATCATAAGAAAAAACAACTTATACCCTACATTATACTGTGTTGCCAGATGATGAGCATAACTGTAGGCCAGCCTAAATGTTCTGAGAAATTTTAAGGTATCCTATGCTAACCTATAATTTTTGTTAGGTTAGGCGGATTAAATGCATTTTCAATTTACACTATTTTCACCTTACAATGGGTTTATCAGGATGTAACCCCACTGTAAGTTGAGAAGCATTTGCATAATTAATTTTTAAAATAATTTTGTAATATATACATATATCAACACATCATGCTATACACCATAAATATATACAATTTTTATTTGTCAATTATACATTAATAAAGCTGAGAGGAAAAGGGAGGGGGAAATCACTTATTATATCTCCCTAAACAATTCTGTCCTTTTCTTTTAGTCATCATCTATGTATAGTCACATTGTGCACATTATTCTAATTAATGTGTTTGTGAATCATTTTTCAAAGGCAAAGAAAAAACAAAAAAGTGGTACTATGTCATAATTTTTACATTTAAAGCTTTAAATACATATATACATATTTCCTAAACATAAAGAAAACAGGTAAACGACTTGATTTATTGGGCTGCTGGGATTGTAGATGATTTCCTTCCCTGTTAATTTAGGTTAATGTTGTTAGCACAAGAAGAGATTAAAAAAAATTAATTCTTAAAACTGAAACTACTAGAAAGATATTGAATAATGAAGGATTCTAAAGGACAAAACACGATTTCCTCTATCCTTGCTGCCATCTTATTACTTATGTGCTTGGTACTTTAGAAATCATTTCTTATTTGATAGCATTTTTTATGTCACTTTCAGAATAGGAGAACTACTGTATTTGAACAACAATAAATTTGAAAAGTAATTTCAAGAAGACCATTCACTGGAGCAAGGACATGTTTTCCTATAATATTCTAATCTGCCATCATGATTGTTCCTTTTATCAAAAACAAATTAATAAATATATTAATCTACCTAGCAGTCATATGTTACATCAACAGAATGACCTCCATTACTAGTGTAGCTAAAGTGACAGGACTTTTTTTATGAATAATAGCAGATGTATGTAATGACAGGTATTTATATTAGGTTTTTAAATCATTTTCTCTAGCCCATTATAGCAAACCTTTCTTGATTCAACTTAGCAGGTGCATTTATTATTAAGTCTAGGTTCTCTCAATGGGAAAGGAAATATCCTATAGTGGCATGCACTGTTTAAATGCATTATACTTACCTATATCATTGAGCTTTAATGAAACCCCTTGGGACAATTATTTGCTTTTTATAGATGAAGACAAGAAAATTAAGCTTACATAGATAGTAAGCAATATAGCTGAGATGTTAATCCAGGTATGGCTGGCTCCGAAGAGCCATTATTTTTTCACTACAACATAAAGATCAGTAAGCAAAGTTACTTGCGAATTTAGATGATCACATCTTTGGGTTTGATTTTATAGTAAAAAATAAGAATACTTTAGAGCTTTTAAGTTTACATAAGGTAATGGCAGCCAGCTTAATCTTAATCTCTTCATGTATCCTCCAAAAAAAAAAAAAATACAGATTAGCAGAAGAACAAATAAAATTATCCATGACTTACATGTATAGCTTAACTAAGAGCCAATGCTAGGATCTGAATGTGTCCCCCAAAGTTCACGTATTGGAAACTTAATCCCCAATGCAACAGTTTTGAGAGGTGGGACCTCTAAAAGGTGATTAGATCATGGGGACTCTGCCTTCATGAATGCATTAGTGTCATTATTGTGGAAGTGGGTTTGTTATCATGATAGTAGGTTTGCTATAAAAGCAAGTTCTGGGCCGGCCCGGTGGCGCACTGCTACAGTGCGCCGCTTGGGAAGCGTGGCAGGCGCTCCTGCCGAGGGTTCGGATCCCACATACAGACCGGGTCCCGCCCACTGGCTGAGCTAGGCGTGGGAGCA
>NW_007731528.1:68926-75499 GCF_000696425.1 Galeopterus variegatus
ATACAGACCGGTTCCCGCTCACTGGCTGAGCGAGGCGTGGGAGCAACACCGAGGGTTGCGATCCCGTTGCCGGTCCCGGTCCAGTACGGGCGCGACACTGAGGGTTGCGATCCGTTGCCGGACATGAAAAAAGACAAAAAGGAAAAAAAAAAAAAAAAAGAAAAAAGCAAGTTCTGCCCTCTCTTGCTCTCTTTCACATGCTTTCTAGCCATGGGATGCTTTCTGCCATGGGATGACACAGCAAGAAGGCCCTTGCCAAATGCAGGCCCCTTGACCTTGGACTTGCCAGCCTCCAGAACTGTTAGAAATAAATCTCTGTTTTTTATAAATTATGGGTATTCTGTTATAGTGCACAATACAGACAAAGAGAATACTGTAAAATACAATTTTTAAGTATGTAAATAAGCATTTAAAAATTACATATAAAAGATAATTTTTCTCTCAGGGATGTAGTATCCCCTGTAACACACAACTATATCTTAGGGTTAAAGTTTCTAATCTTCTATAAGACAAAATGCATGCCTATAGTACATGTAGTTGTAGGCAGTGGTGGGATAGGTAGACATTATACTTCTTGGAGTTGTTTACTAATATTTCTGAACAGAATTAGGCTTTATGTGACCTGCTCAAAGTAATTCACTCTGTTTAAGAATTGTTATTATACATGAAACATCTTTGTGTATTTTATGATTTCACAAAAGACTCTAGGAAGAATGGTATAATTTTAACCACTTGCATCAGCATATTCTACCAGAATTAAGGAGCTCTAAGCAATTTCAGATTAGCAACTTAAAGAGCATAAAACCATTTCTTAAGTGTACAGTTCTTAGATCTGTCTTGCAGGTTTTGATGGCCCCCTGCCAATAAAACCCCAACATAAACAAGTTTATATGTGTTTATTTCTGTCCATTAGTGGTGTATTTTACCTTCACAGAATGCTGAAGGCCTTAGGGTCTTCTATAAATTTTTGAATAATATACTTGTTAGACCACCTTTGTATATTCTCTGGAAACAATTAGCATTTGCCTTTTATAGTACATGCTACATTAGGAAGCTGCAAGCTGCATCATCAAAAAGGTATGATGCTGGGCCGAGCCCATGGCGCACCTGGGAGAGTGCCTTATAGTACATGCTACATTAGGAAGCTGCAAGCTGCATCATCAAAAAGGTATGATGCTGGGCTGAGCCCATGGCGCACCTGGGAGAGTGCCGCGCTGGGAGCGCAGCAGTGCTCCCGCCGCGGGTTCGGATCCTATATAGGGATGACTGGTGCGCTCACAGTGCTCACTGGCTGAGCACGGTGCGGCCGGTCTCAAAAAGGACAAAAAAAAAAGGTATGATGCTTATCATAATCAATCGTTTTAGTGTTTACATCAGGATGTCATAGAGGACTTTTCAACATGCATTGTAATGACTTATTTGCACAAATATCTTTTATCTTAACCATTGAGATTTTTGTTTGGTAGAATGGCTGGCAAAGGAGAAGCTCCCTAAATATTTCTTGATTGTGAAATAAGGTAAATTATACTCAGAACACTAGAAATAAAACTATCCTGTGCAAGAGTTTACTAAGAATCAATACCAAATCTGTTAAGTGTGGGTAAGAAGAGAAATGACCAAGCCTAAGAGTAGATTTATAGATGTGCTACTAAGGAGGGCTGGGGAAACACTCAAATCAAATCATGCAAACCAGTAAGTTTGCTTAGATTCGGAATGTAACTAAATAAAGCTTGGCTTGGGTAAAATATTATCTTCCTGCCTCTTTACCAAAACTGAAGTCTGAATGTCTCTAGCAGCTGGCCTTCCTCCCAGGGGTCCTGCTAACGTGGCACTGTCCATTTAGATCAATACTAGCTTGCTATCACATGCCAAGGCTGAATCTGGCAGATAATTTAGGTAAACCAGAATTCAATTGAGCTTAAAGGGTACAAATTATTATGTTTAAGGACAAAAACAAAGTCAGAGACTATCTCAGATATTAGATCCAAGAATACACAAAGGGAAGTAGGCAGCTCAGAGTTACAAATACAGAAGGCAAGAAGCGAAATTGAAGAATTGAAAGAAGAATTGATGAAAGTACAGGTAGATCCATGGGTAAGTGTTTCCCAGATCATTCTCCTTCTTGGTGTTGGGTATGTTGTGCTCAATTAAGTCAACTGTTCTGAGTACAATGCTTAAACATGAGGTGGACAGTAAGAGAGAGACTCCCCTAGCAATCCCCCACAAGTTATAACTTGTGTTAGACAAATACTGCAAGATCTCACTTAGATGTGGAATCTAAAAAAGTAGAACTTACAGAAACAGAGTATAGAACGGTGATTGCCAGGAGCTGGGGGGGTCAGAAAATGGGAAAATGTTGGTCAAAGTACATCTTTGGTGATGGATATATTAATTAGCTTGATTGCAGTAATCATTTCACAATGTATACATATATCAAAACATCACTGTGTATACCTTAAACATATATAATTTTTATTTGCCAATTATACTTCAAAAAGGCTAGAAAAAAAAGAAAAACAAAATGCTGTGTTTTTTTACCTTCACTTATCACTTTTTTGATACTCTTCCTTTCTTTGTGAAGTTCTTTCTGACCTAAATTATTTTCCCTCCCTCTAAATAACTTCTGGATCTGTGGTTTGATGTCTGACATTAATTTGGGAAAATTCTCAAGCATTATCTCTAGCATTTCTCTTTGGTTCTTTGTTAGGATTTTCATCTCTGCTTATATTACACATCTATTCTTGCATGCTGTCTATTTATCCATTGGATCCCTTGGCATACTAATCATTGTTGTTTTAAATTCCCAGTCTGATAATTCCAACCTCCCTACCATGTCTAGTTCTGATGCTTGCTCTGTCTCTTCAAATTGTGTTTTCTGCCTTTTAGTATGCCTTATATTTTTTGCTTGATACCTGGACATGATGTACCAGATTTAAAAAAAAAAAAAACTGTTGTAATTAGGCCTTTAGCATTGTAGCGGTAAGCTCTCAGTCTTTTACTGAGCCTACACCTGTGGACTGTGAACTTCACAAGGGCTTCTCATCTTCTTCCTACTTAGGTGGGACAGGGTGGCTAGAGCTGCCAGAAGTTTATTTCCTTTCTCTCAGGTGGGCTGGGCTCAAATAAAACATTAGCAGGATAGGTACTGGTTAAATTGTTTCTCCTGAAGACAGGTCTTACTAAGAGCAGAGTGCTCTGGTATATTTCAAAATGGTTCCTTCTCCGACCCCTCCCTCACCCCCCAGCTGGAAGCACAGGGGATTTTCCCCCTTCGATGCTTACTGTGAGAACCCAGTAGAGCTCCTGGAGGTAAAACTTACAAAAGTGTGGGGNAACTTACAGAAACAGAGTATAGAACGGTGATTGCCAGGAGCTGGGGGGGTCAGAAAATGGGGAAATGTTGGTCAAAGTACATCTTTGGTGATGGATATATTAATTAGCTTGATTGCAGTAATCATTTCACAATGTATACGTATATCAAAACATCACTGTGTATACCTTAAACATATATCATTTTTATTTGCCAATTATACTTCAAAAAGGCTAGAAAAAAAAGAAAAACAAAATGCTGTGTTTTTTTACCTTCACTTATCACTTTTTTGATACTCTTCCTTTCTTTGTGAAGGTCTTTCTGACCTAAATTATTTTCCCTCCCTCTAAATAACTTCTTTTAACATTTTATATAAAGCAGATCTACCGGCAACAAATTTCATCAATTTGTGTGAGAAAGTCTTTGTTTCTCTTTCACTTCTGAAGAATAATTTCACAGGATACAGAATTTTACATTGGTATTTTTTTTTCTCTCAATACCTAAAATATTTCATTTCACTCTCTTCGTGTTTGCATTGTTTCATGTTTGTTCTTCTACAGATAAGTTGCTTCTTTCCTTCTGATTTTTCAGGATTTTTTTCTTATCTTTAATTTTCTGTAGTACAAAAATGATATGCCTAGGTGTAGTTTTTCTTTAGTTTTTGTTTTTGTTCATTTTTTTTTGTTGTTGTTGTTTCTTTGTATTTATCCTGCTTGGTGTTCTCGGAGCACTCTGGATCTGTGGTTTGATGTCTGACATTAATTTGGGAAATTTCTCAGTCGTTATTGTTTCAAATATTTCTTCTGCTCCATTCTCTGTTTTTCTCCTTCTGGAAATTTCAGTACATGTATTGTCCATCTTTCGTGTTTGTCCCACAGTCCTTAGATATTCTCTTTTATGTTGTTCAGTCTCTGCTTCCTTTGCTTTTCAGTTTTGGGTGTGTCTATTACATGTCCTCAAGCTCAGAAATCCTTTCCTTAGATGCATACAGTTTACTAAGCCCATCAAAAGCATTCTTCATTTCTGTCACAGTGTTTTTGATCTCTAGCATTTTTTTGGTTCTTTGTTAGGATTTTCATCTCTGCTTATATTACCCATCTATTCTTGCATGCTGTCTATTTATCCATTGGATCCCTAGGCATACTAATCATTGTTGTTATAAATTCCCAGTCTGATAATTCCAACCTCCCTACCATGTCTAGTTCTGATGCTTGCTCTGTCTCTTCAAACTGTGTTTTCTGCCTTTTAGTATGCCTTATATTTTTTGCTTGATACCTGGACATGATGTACCAGATTAAAAAAAAAAAAAAAAAGCTGTTGTAAATAGGCCTTTAGTATTGCAGTGGTAAGCTCTCAGTCTTTTACTGAGCCTACACCTGTGGACTGTGAACTTCACAAGGGCTTCNAGATTTAAAAAAAAAAAAAACTGTTGTAATTAGGCCTTTAGCATTGTAGCGGTAAGCTCTCAGTCTTTTACTGAGCCTACACCTGTGGACTGTGAACTTCACAAGGGCTTCTCATCTTCTTCCTACTTAGGTGGGACAGGGTGGCTAGAGCTGCCAGAAGTTTATTTCCTTTCTCTCAGGTGGGCTGGGCTCAAATAAAACATTAGCAGGATAGGTACTGGTTAAATTGTTTCTCCTGAAGACAGGTCTTACTAAGAGCAGAGTGCTCTGGTATATTTCAAAATGGTTCCTTCTCCCACCCCTCCCTCACCCCCTAGCTGGAAGCACAGGGGATTTTCCCCCTTCGATGCTTACTGTGAGAACCCAGTAGAGCTCCTGGAGGTAAAACTCACAAAAGTGTGGGGGCCCTGCTCTGAGTAGATCCCCTGGAGTTTTTAACTCTCAGACTCGTTCACTATGAGCTTCCAGCAGTTTTTCAATGACAGTTAAGGTTTTCCTACCCTAGCACTGGTTCCTGCAGTGGTTTCTATCATGAATCTTTGCTCCAATAAGTCATGACTCTCTGTACTCACCTGACTGTCTTTCCAATCTTGGGAGCAGCGGTTTACCCTGTGTGTTCTCCTCTCTTATGAAGCCAAGGAGAGAGTTGATTTTTTGGTCTGTTCAGCTTTTCGCTTGTTGTGGGAATGAAGTAATAATTTCCAAACTCCTTACATGCAGAAGTGCTGACTTTTTGTAATTAAATTTTTTGTTTCATTTCTGATTGGAGTTTTTGGAAGTTATTTTTCAAAGATGCTGATTTAAATATTTAACTCTGCGTTTTCCAAACATCTTGATTATATCTACTTTACATTTACCTTGAGAGAGAAGTTCACCAATGGGCACAGACATGAAAATACCTGAGAGCTGCAGGCAGGCTGGTTCTTACAGAACCACCAGTATCAGGATATCAGTGCAAGAAAGAACCTCAGAGATCATCTATTTAAACAATTTTCATGTTAAAAAATTAAAAGAACAAAAATAACAAGAACAAAAGACAGAGGTCTAGATAGAGCCTGATCACTCACCTGCTCCCCTGAACCATCAGTACTGGTCTCATCTCATCCAGTGCCCTTTCCCCACTGCTAGAACCTCACCTAGCACATCTGACACTCTTGCATCTCTTCAGACAATGGTTTAGTAACTTGGATCTAGAGACATTGGAGGCATCTTCTTCTCTACCATCCCAGTGCATCTCGACCATCCAATGTTGGAGACACAGGAAATTTTCTTATTCTCAGACACATCATTCTTTCTCTTACTCTTCGCTTCACTGAATGCTACTGATATGCTAGGTGCTTTCAGACCATTACTGCAAAACACATTTGTCAGGCAGGAATCTCAGGTCCTTCTGCCCCTTCCTGTGCAGGTCATGAGTCAGGTAATCGAAAGAAGACCCTGGCAGCTTTATGCAAGATAGACATACTTATTCTTCAGGCGTGAGCTTCACAGACATGCTTTATTCCTCCAAGACAAGCTCAGGGTCTACTCCACCGACCCTCCATTCTCTGCTGCTCCGCTGACCAGTAGTTAGAGCAGTTACCTTTTACTCTTAGTACACAATAGCAGCCATAAGCCGAGAATTACATAATTATAACAATCATGCTGAATCAGTAAATGGGCACACATGTGCAATTACACTACTCTTATAAGTTGTTTCAAATGAATGTGCTGAATCTTGCCCATTTGTAATAGATGCAAGGCAAGAGATCTTGATTAAACTTTTTCTACTTTCCTTACAACATCGAATCCTCCTACAACTTGAACAGAGACATTGGTATTTTTCTGTCTTCACTGATAGAGACACTCCAGCCATTT
>NW_007731528.1:76971-78395 GCF_000696425.1 Galeopterus variegatus
GCTGAATGTCAGAAAATTTCCTCTGTCAGGAAATTATATAGGTCTGGGGTCAGTTCCTGCTGTGCTGTTAGACTGAAGAAGGTTTTAGTTCATTTGCGCTGCAGAGTGAATGTTTGTTTGGGGGAAGGGTGGTCAGTGGTAGGTAGCCTCAAGCTTTTATGCATTTAGTGTTTGATTCTTTATGTTTTAACTAACCCTCTAATTCGTTCAATTATTCATTCCTTCTAAAAATACCTACTGAGTACCTAGGTGCTGGCAATTCAGTTAAAAACATGAGAGAAAAGTCTCTGCCTTCATGGAACTTATATTGTAGTGGGTGAATTCGGCAATAAACAAATGAGCAACTATTTATAAAAAGTAAAATTACATAAAATAATGTCATGTATTAATATATGTTATTATGAAAATTCATCAGGGTAAAGGTGAGTGGAAGACATCATGGGCTTTTTAAAAAGGGAGGTCTCGGGGGCCTCTGATACCTGAGCACAGACTGGAATGACGTAAGGGAACAAGTCATGCAGGTATCTGGAGCAGAACTTCAGAGCAAAGGCAGCATTTAGAGCAAAGACAAAGTCCCTTAGGCTGAAACATGTTTCCTATTTCTAGGAACAGCCTCCTGAGAAGATGCCTTGCTAAGGCAGGTGTGGCTACAACAGAATGAGGATAAGGGACAGTGTGAGCTGATGAATCTCAGAGGTAGCCAAGAGCTCCCCGGGAAGTTCCTGGGAAGCCAAGTTTCAGGTCAGACAGAACCCACAGCAAGAGTTGAAGTAGGACAAGGATCCCTTTCACTGTGTCCTGATTAAAGGTCCAGTGGTTCTAGTTCAGTGCTTCTCAAAGTGTATATGAATTATTNAGTGAGCGCTGTAAGCGCACCGGTCATCCCTATATAGGATCCAAACCCGCGGCGGGAGCGCCGCTGCACTCTCCCAAGTGCACCACGGGCTCAGCCCTCATCAAGTTCTTTAAACATGCCACACCAAGGATAGTGCTGGATGAGAAAGAACATTGAACTCTGCTGTACAACAGAAATTTCTGCAGTGATGAAAATTTCCTATAATTCTGAGCTGTCCAATACAGTAACCACCACCCACATGTGGCTGTTGAGCACTTGAAACACAACTAGTATTTTGAGTGTTAGCTATTGGCATTTGAGAGAAAAAATTTTAAATGTAAACTATCTATTGTTAAAATATAAAATGCTTCTCATAGCTCATCCAACTCCTTAAAGCTCCATACTACCATCACATAAAACTTTCTATTGTTACTCTCTAAGACTTCTCAGTTACTTTTGAGCCTAGAATCCCTAGCTCTTCCAATAAATGTGGAAATTTGCCTTCATACCAGGATTTCTACAACACTGGCTGAATGTCAGAAAATTTCCTCTGTCAGGAAATTATATAGGTCTGGGGTCAGTTCCTGCT
>NW_007731528.1:80082-87513 GCF_000696425.1 Galeopterus variegatus
TGTCCTGATTAAAGGTCCAGTGGTTCTAGTTCAGTGCTTCTCAAAGTGTATATGAATTATTTGAGGATCTTATTAAAATGCCAATTTTGATTAATAGGTCTGGAGTGGGGTCTGAGCACAGAGCAAACTTCTGCACTGGAGTTGCTGGTTCACTTCAAGATGCAAGGCCTAGAGTCTAGATCACCATCAGGCTGAAGTCCAGACTCCTTTACAAGGCTTGCAGAGCCTTGCCCCTAATCACGTCCTCGACTTCATTGCTTGTTACCTACTCTCCCCACCTCTACCCCCACTTCCCTACTTTAGGTAGTTAAGGTATACCTCTCCCTTTCTTGAACACAACAGGAGCTCTCTCTCAGCCTTTGGCAATGTTTCTCTTCCTAGAGCAAATACCAGCTCTCCCTCTTCACCAGGCTCTTACTCATTTGTCAGTTTTTAGCTTAGTTCTTACTTCCCTAAAGTATGGGTTAGCTGCCCTCCCACATGCCACCAAAACGCTCCATCCTCTTCTGGAACACTTACTCACCTCGCTGTCTGATTCCTGGGCTATGTCTCATTTAGCCTTGTCCATGGGGTAGAGGGAGGAAGATCCAGGTCCCTGTGCTCATTGTTGAATCCTAGAACATAGCACAATGCTTACAACAAAAATTCCCAATAAATACTTGGTGAGTAAACATATAACTAAAGAAAGTAATAAAAACACAGACATATTGCTATATCAATTTACAGAAAAGGAGTACATTTATAAATGTAGCAGAGTCTGGTGGCTATGTAGGAAGGTTAAAAATGTAATGAATAATTCTTAATAAACAACTTAGCCTTATAACGATATATATATTTTTAAATTTCCTTATATTTTTATTTTTCACCATAATTATAAATAATTTATCATGGAAATAAATAAATATCACTATACACACAGTACATTTCAATGAAATAATTTTAGGAAGATGAAAAGAATACACCTGACAATCTTTCATATTTATTACATCAATTATAACAATATTTTGCTGTTAACCTAAATTAATTAACCTTTTTAATTAAATGATATATTATGAATTTTCATAAAATATGATAAATAACAAGGAGGAGTAATGCTTCAGTTAAATTTCTTAAACTGGTTACGTTTTTTCTTTGTGCATAAACAAACAAATCACTGCCACATAGCTATGGTCCATAAATTTTATAGATTTATGACCTTTTCACTTTTCCAAAATGCTTCAAACATTGCTTTATCAACAGATTGTCTATTGACTAATCAGCACATTGTCTTTTGTCTGTTCTCTTNTTAATCAGAACAAAAAGAGCTGGAGGTCCAAATAGACTGTCTTGATTGGGTCAAGTCTAAATATGGGAGCCAAATCAATGTCATAAGTCAGATACTAGGAAATGATGTTACAGTAATAAAAGTTTCAGACTGTACTGCTCAGGGTTCTCTAGAGAAACAGAACCAACAGAATAAATAATACACACACACACATTTTTATATATAATACATATTAAAATTATATACATAAAACTATACATATAGAGATTTACTTTATGCAATTGGCTCATGCATTTGTCAGGGCTGGCAAGTACAAAATGTGCAGCTCAGACAGAAACTCGAGCAGGAGTTGATGTTGTAGTTCTATGTCTGAAATCTATAGGGGAGGCCATTAGGCTGGAAATTTAGTGGAAGCTGGCACTACAGTCTTGAGGCAGAACTTCTCCAGAACACCTCAGTTTTTATGCTTAGGGCCTTTAAATGATTAGAGGAAGCCACCCACATTATCAAGGACAATCTTTTTCACTTTAAGTCAACTAATTGTAGAAGTTAGCCACATCTACAAAATACCTCACAGCAGCACCTAGATTAGTGTTTGATTAAATAACTGGGTACTATAGCCTAGGCAACTAGACATGTAATATTAACCATCATACATACTAATCCACAGATCTCAGGTATCTATCTAAGAATAAAGGGAGCAAATGATTGGTCATGATCCAAGGTGCAGGCAATCAGCCAACTCTGAGTGTGGAAGAAGTAATAACAGAGAGATCTGGATTTAGAGTAGAACATCCAAGAACCGGGTACAAGGAAAGAAATGTAGCCTGTAATAAGAACTGCTGAATTTGTTGGGCACTAGTAGTAGTCACTGGAGCAAAGGGAGAACAGGCAGAGGTGACGTTACCAGTTAATTGCTACAGAAGAGGACTCAACGTATCAAATGAGCAGTTTTAAAGTCAGAGAGACCTGGGTTTGTATTCCAGACCTTGCACGTATTGAGCAAGCTATTTAACCCATGTTAAGTCTTAAATTCTCAGGGCGTACAAGGAGGTCAAATGCCAAAAAGGAATGTTTGACAGGAATGATAAAACAGGAATAATAAAAATGAAATATATTAAATATGTTTAAGATAGTGTTTGTAACCTAATAGACATTCAATTTATTATTATCTTTAATTTTTCCTTTTCTCCTCATTTGTAGGGAAGTAAGATGAGATCTGGGAAATTAAGGTACCTAGGTCAGAGCAGAATCAACAATAAGCAGTTGCAACTCAGAGACGCAGATATTAGGCCAATCTCCTTCAGCTTCCCTTTTTCATTTCCCAAAGGTGTGCAGCTGTTCCTGAGTTCAAGCAAGGAGTGGCCTTGATTCCAGGATAAGTCTGGAAATTTCAAATTTCTTACGGTTTATGAAATTCAGTATAGAAAGCTTTGGACTGTATAATCTTCAAGCTCCATATGTCTCACAGCCAGGGGGTTCCAGGTCGTTATTCAGTACTTACTATACAATCAGATCATTCTTGTAGTATCATCATCACATGATCACAGATGGTGAGCTAGAAAGCTAACAACCTAACTAAAGGACATATCTCATGGATGAACACCATTGGGGTCACTTAAGGGTTATCTGCAAGAATTAATTCCTTCAAATTGTGCTCTAGCCTGGCCATATGATTCCAGATTCTCTGGGAAGACCTTCCTAGAACAAATGCCACAGGGTCAATTCACACAACTAGTATCTTTAGCATCTGGAGATATAATATGTAGTTGATCCATTAGACTGTTAGTGTCAGGTGCTAAAAGAAAATTCTGGCAAATCAGAGATGCTAAAGTAGTTTTGACACCTGGATGCAGATATTTCATAGAGATTTAGAGCAGGTACAAAAAGCAAAGAGAAAATAAATGAGTCCTCATCTCCCCAACCCTTTCAAATCTTAACTGACTACAAAAAAGGTTTCCAACTATTTTCACAAAACAAGCAAATGGAAAATTAGAAAAGTCACAGGACAAGTAAAGTGCAAATAATACTGCAAATAAATAGAGGAAGTACGAGTATCCTGAATCGGTAAAGAAAGAGATGAACAAAAGAAATATGGACCAGCTTAGCAAAACACCAGTTCACAAAACAGTGTGTGGGGTCCTTGCTGCCTTTTTGCCAGAGACATGCAGGAACATACTCTCTTTTTTGGCTTTAAAAAAAGTTAAAGAACTGTTAGGGGGAAGATCAATGCAATAACCCCCTCTAAATAATCTATTAGTCATGTTTTACCATCTAGTATTTGTCTTCATACATCAAATTTTAGAGTTGTAATCTCTGATAATTCATTTTATACTCTGATAATTCAATGACTATGTTAACATAGCAAGTTTTTCCACTTAACTAAATGGTTTTCATAATATTGTTTTTCATCCTCTTAATTCCTTTATTTTTTCTTATTTTATAACTCTCCAGAGGGTAGGAGAGAAATCATATGAAGATCAACGGCTTGCTACATCTGTAAAATTTTTAGGGGCCCAGTTGTCAGGGGCACAGTGGGACACACTCTCCAAAAGTAAAAACCAGTTATTGCACAGTGTATCTTCTACCATAATGGAGGAAACCCAATGCCTGGCAAGTCTCTTTGGATAATGTAGAAAGCATATTTTACACCTAGAAATACTACCCAGGCTCAAATTCTGTAAAAGTAACACAACAACACACTACCATCTTTGAGTGGGACCCAGATAGGAAAGTCTCTGAGACAGGACCAGGTAATGATTCAAGCAGCCCTGCCATGAGGGCAATAAAATTTGGCAGACTCTACAGGGTTGGAAGTATTTATAGTGGGAAAAGAAGCTACGTAGAATGTATGGAGAATTCCAGTGGAAGAATCACAATAAAGGCATCTTGGGAACAAGGCCAGTTAAGATGAAGACAATTTTTTTTTTTAAAAAGGTTAAAATTAGAAATTTAATTTAAAAAAAGGTTAAAATTAAGAAATTTAATTTATTAGAATGAATATTTTATCACATCTAATTTATATGACTCATGACTACCCTTTTTGATAATTTTTATATAAAATTTCATACGGTTTTGTAAAGTTCCAAAAATACTTTATTGGAATCCAGATCTACATGTCCACATATTCCAATGACTTCTTATTTTTCAGATCTTGATGAGAATATTTCATTACAGACTTTCTTGACCCTCCCAATTTAAATGATCCCATTCCTCAATGTATCCAGAGTTAAGTTGGTTTCGTTCATCTACTCAGTGCCTAGGTTAGTGCCTGACAATAAGTAAATGTTCCATGAATAAATGAATTAATATTCATAGTTTTTTTCTTCTCTCATTTGAATGAAGCACATTTTTGTAAATAAATATGATAAAGGCCACCAATTTAAAGAAAATGGAAGATGAACTTTATAAAGTTTTGGCTGTCATAGAGATTTCATTTTAGTCATGGAGTGAGACAATATATAAGCAAATTAATGAATAAATGAAATAATTTTCAGTAATAATTATATGAATATAAACCAAAATTTATATAAATGTAAACTAAAACTATGTAATGTAATGATAAAGAACAATTGGAAAGAGATGGAAGAAATTTTTGCTTGGATAATTGAGGAAAGCCTGTCTGAAAATGTGACATCTAAGCTCTATCTAAGATAAAGGTTTGTGCTAAAAACTGGAGTGGAGTCGGGTAGCATGCTCTATGCAGAGATAGTAGCAAATGCAAAGATCCTATGGCAGAATCAGGCTTAGAAAATATGATAAACAGAGACACACCCAGTGGGTCTACAGAGCATAATAAAGAAGATGACTCCAGAAGATGAGGCTGGAAAGGGTGAGCAGAAACAAGATCATACAAGACCTTGTGAGTTTTGCTAAGAATATTTACTTTATAGTTAAGTGAAGTGAAGAATCATCAGAGGTTTTAAGCAGAGCAACAATTTCTAATTTGCATTTTTAAAATGTTAGTTCTTCCTGTGTGGAAGGTGGATCGAGATAAAGATGGATGGAAAGAGTGTGAATAAGGACACCAATTAGGAAAATTGTGTTTCTGCATAGGAGAACTATGGTGGCTTGAATGAAAGTGGCAGTTTGGAGGTAGAGATGCAAAAGAGGATTTAGTAAATATTTTGAATTCTAATATAAATCAAAGGTGGGTTGGTTGTGAGATAACGAAAGAAAGAAAGGAATCAAAGACGCATATGTTTTTGGCTCAAGAAAATGAGTGGAAGGTAGTATCATTTACTGGGAGTAAGGGGAGTTTTGGTTGGGGGCAGGGTCAGATATCAAAAATGTTCTTTGGGGCATGTTAAGCTTGAAATATTTATTAGAAATCTAGCTGGAGATGTCAAGTAGACAGTTGGATAGCTGGATTTAGAAACAAGGAAGCGATGAGAGCTGTAACTGTTCATTTGGAAGCTAAGAGCATGCAGTTGAGATCAAAGGGGGGGGAGAGAAAAGAAAAACAAGAAAAGAGAAGAGAAAAAATAGAGGAAAGGGCCAAATTTGGTTGCTGCATCCGACTAACATTTACAGATTAATTGGAAGAGAAGCCCACAAAGGAGTCTGAGAAAGGTCAGTGAGAAAGGCAGAGGCAATGCTGTATCAAAGAAGCAAAGAAAAGAATTTCAGGAAGGAGTAATTTCGTTCACCAAAAACTGTTAAACAGTAGAATAAAATAAGGATCACAGGATCCGAAAAACTGGAGACAAAGTGATTATGGCAAAACTGGTGATCATGGCAAAGTAGTTTCAGTGGAATAAAAGAATGGATGCTCAAAGAGAGTAGGTTGAAGAGATAACACCTTAATAATATTGGCAATATCACTGCTCCACCATAACACCTATGCAACAGATTAGACATTTAGTAAATAATTCCACAATTCATTTATTAAGTCATTTAATGGTTCTCCACCAGCAAGAACATGGGATTTCAAGGTAGGTAGCAGATGGTTCCTGTCCTTGAAGATATTATTTTTTTAGATATCTCAAAACTATATATAATTCCATTTTAGAAGTTTTTCTGTCACTGTACAATTTTGTCTGTACCAAAAGAGGATTTAAAATTTTATGCCTCCTTTATGCTTTACTCAGAAGGACTGAAGCTAGTGCTTGATTTAGTCTTATGCCTTTTCAAACTCTTCACCCTGACAGAATATTTTCATTCATCTTATAATGTCTTTCCATGTTCAATATATTTTAAAAACTTTTATGGTTTTAAATAAAATAGAAAGTGACTATTCATACTTGTAACTTCTTTAACAAGTTATCTTCATTTTCCGTATATTCTTGTCCTAAATGACTTGGCAGTTTGGGGTCAATAAACGACAATGAATAGATACTTTTATTAAATTCACTGGTTCTTCAATAACAATAGTGAATTCATTGCAATGAATGAGTTTCTTAGTGCATTAATTAGAGAGCTTGAAATTGATTTCCTATGCTGTGACAATTGTTGGCATTTCTGTGACAAAAGTAACCATTATATTTAGAGAAACTTTTTAATACTGAACAGAAATCGAAGCTTGAGGCATCCATTATTATACCAGAAGTAGTTAAATCTTTTTCTTTTACAGCAATCCAAAGGAACATAACTGTTCTTTTACTTTATTGACTTGAGGTAGAGGTTAGAATGTCCTTTCATTCTATTCTACTTTCAAAATGGAAGGCTATTTTTTATATTATTATCATTGATACAGGGTTAGGGTTATAAAAATGTTGATCATACAGAAATTTAAAAAGTAAAATCAGCACTTGATCTCAGCAACCAGAGATAATTACTGTTAATATTTTAATATATAATCCCTTGCAAACATTTCTGAATGCTTATGTATTTAAATTTGGTGCCTAGGGCCGGCCCGGTGGCGCACTGCGCTAGTGCGCCGCTTGGGAAGCGTGGAGGCGCTCCCGCCGAGGGTTTGGATCCCACATACAGACCAGTTCCCACTCACTGGCTGAGCGAGGCACGGGGGCAACACCAAGGGTTGCGATCCCGTTGCCGGTCCCGGTCTGGTACGGGGGCGACACTGAGGGTTGCGATCCGTTGCCGGACACGGAAAAAGACAAAAAGATGACCGATAAGGGGATCTTAACCATTGACTTAGTGTTGTCAGCACCATGCTCACCCAGTGAGCTAACTGGCCATCCCTATATGGGATCCGAACCCGTGGC
>NW_007731528.1:88381-94290 GCF_000696425.1 Galeopterus variegatus
TGGAGGCGATCCCGCCGAGGGTCTGGGTCCCACATACAGACCGGTTCCCGCTCCCTGGCTGAGCGAGGCACGGGGGCAACACCAAGGGTTGCGATCCCGTTGCCCGTCCCGGTCTGGTACGGGGGCGACACTGAGGGTTGCGATCCGTTGCCGGACACGGAAAAAGACAAAAAAAAATAATAATAAAAAATAATAATAATAAATTTGGTGCCTAACTAAAAGTAGATCTGGCTGGTACACTAGTACTTTTTCATGCTTTTCAGGGACTGTTTTTGTTAACTTTGTTTTTCCAAAGAAAACATTAGTTTTTGTAGAAAATTCAAATGCTGTAGAGAAAAAAGAACCCCCCACCCCCAATACCATCACCAATCATACCACCCAAATATGAGAAGAGCCACTATCAACATTTGGGTGGTTGTCCTTCCAGGATACACTGTACATCTTTAGTCATAATATCTTCTAATGGCAATGAACACAAAGTATATCTTTACATGGTTGTAACATATTACTTGTTACTTATTCAAACATTACTTAATCAAACACTTACTAGTTAGTATTTAAATTCTTTTCAGTTACTTTTGTTATTTCAAGTTGCAATGAACATTCTTGTACCTTCATATTTGCACTCTTATCAGTCCATCTCCTTTTCTACCCTTAATCTCAAAGTAGCACTCTCTTAAAATATGATTCAGATGTGCTTGCAATTCAGATTTTATGGCATAAATACTCATATTTATGATATTAATGGTCCCTCTTGGGGTGTTCTGGGCTCCCACATCTTGTTTTTGTTTTCTGTTATGAGGAAATCAGCACGATCAGATGGTGTCATGAAACATCATTTAATGAGTAAGAGGGTAACTAGGGCATTGCAACTGTGTGTTGTCAGACAAATGAGTACATGCTAATAATTCCATTCCAAAGCAGATTACAGTTACCTGGTGATGGCAGTAGGGTGGGGAGGAGTGGGGGGGGGGATTATGAAGGAGATGAGGAAACTTTTGGAGGTGATGAATATGTTCATTATCTTGATTGTAACGATGGTTTCATAGGAGTATACACATGCCAATGCTTAACAAACTGTACACTATAAACATGTGCAATTTATTGTATGTCAATTATATCTTGATAAATCTATTTAAAAGAAGACAAAAAGAAACATTAATAATGGCCACTGGAGAGTTTTCAAATACAAAGAGTTGCTGAACTATTGCCTAATGCTATATTTACATTTTGCTTTTTAGGTATAGAGCACTTTCATTACATTTTCCCATTTGATCCTCACAACAGCTTTTTGATACATTTGGTAGGCATCATATTATAGATAAGAAAATTGAGAATCAGAAAACTTAACTTGCCTGAGATAAAAAAAAACTACAGGGAAGGGATCTAGACTTTTAGCTAGACTATGCTATGCTGACTTTACATTCTGTACAATTTTCTATGACATTACACTGTCATCAGATACACCTTAGGACACTTTTTTTCACGTTCTCTAATTTGATAATATGCATTAGGCAGTATAAGAATTTGGAGCTATTATTATAGAAAAATCAGTATCAAAACATATAAAGTTTTTATCCAAAATAATTGAAAGCAAGATCTCTGAGAGATATTTATACATGTTCATAGCAGTATTATTCACAATAGCCAAAAGATGGAAGTAGCCCAGATGTTTATCAGTGAATAAACAGATAAAATGTGGTATATACATATGATGGAATATTATTCAGCCTTTAAAAAGAAGGAAACTCTGACACACACTACAACATGGATGAACCTCGAAGACATTATGCTAAGTAAAATAAGCCAGATACAAAAGGAGAAATCGAATATGATTCTACTTTTATGTAAGATATTTAGTTGTCAAAAATCATAGAGACAGAGAGTAGAATGTTGACTACTAGGAGGTGTGGGGGGGGGAGTTATTGTATAATGGGTAGTTTTGGTTTTGTAAGACAAAAAGAGTTTTGGAAGTGGATGATGGTTATGGCTGCATATGTGAATGTAATTAACATTACTGAACCACACACTTAAAAATGGTGAAGGTGGTAAATTTTATGTTATGTGTATTTTGCTATAAATTTTTTAAAAATTAAAAAAATGTAAAATATATATGAGGTTTTAAAAAAATAAGCCCGTATAATTATATGGAAACTTGGAAACCTGGAAAGCACGTACATTTTATTACAAAATAAACACAATAGTTCAATTGTATGTTTTGTCACTGTTCTCAAAATGTGCTTCCAAACCATGGTACAACTCTCTAGCAAACTCACACTGCAGTGAACCTAACTGCAAGCAAAGGTGGAATGAAATATGGCACATGGTATGTTCTCAGCCTAAGGCTGAGAATCCCATAATTTGTAATCTTGCTGAGTTAGAAAAGCTGACTCTAAGTTGACTGAGAATTCCATAATTTTGAGCCTTGCTAAATTGGAAAAATCAACTACTGTACTTTATCAATTCTACCACAATTTTTAACAGAAAAATATATCTCAAATGTATCCATTTCTTTATTTCCCTCACTCTAAACTAGTTTATCATCATTCTCACTTAAATACAATCACCCTTCCTGGTTTTCCCTCTTCATTTATTTCCACTTCGTTCCTTATATGGCAGTCAAAGATCATTAAAAATACATTATAGAGGAGCATGAGCATGATTGGGGACCCAGACAGAAGCCATGGGCACTCTCTGTGCCTGAACATAAGGCAGGGAGATGATTCAAAAACCACGACTTCCATGCAGGTGGTCCAACACAGCCACCGACACAGCTTCTGCAGCCAGAAGGACAGCTTACTGCCAAAATAGCAGCCAAAACCACTGTGCAGGCAGCCTGCCGCATGCTCAACTGCACTGACACGAGGGGAGTCATCAGAGGAGCCTGGAAAAAGAGGAGGAAGTCTTTCCCCTTAAAGCCCCCTCCAGAATAATAGAAGCAATTGCTGTACCAGATGACTAGACATCAACATAGAGATATTAGAAATACGAAAACTCAAGAAAATATGACACCACCAAAGGAATGCAGTAATTCTCGAGTAGCACACCTCATAGAATAGGAAACCCATGGTATGACTGGAAAGGAATTCCAAGCAACAATCCAAAGGATACTCAATGAGATAAGAGAAGACTCAGCTAAAAAAACACAATAAAATGAGAAAAAAACATCAAGGATATGAAGGAAAAAATTTACAAAGAGATTATTACCTTAAAAAAGAATGTAGAAGAACTCCTAGAAATGAAGGATTCACTCAATGACATAAAAAAAAAAAAAAAAAACACAACCAAGAGTTAAAGCAGCAGGTTAGAACAAGCAGAAGACAGAATTTTTTATCTCAAGCATGGTACTTATGGTTTTTTCAAAATAACCCAGGGAGACAAAAAAAAAAAAAAAAGAGTTAAAAAAAGAAGAAAATCTGATAGCTAGCAGACAACCTTAAGTGGGCAAACATCAAAATCATGGATATTCCAGAAGGAGAGGAAAAGAAAAAGGCATTGAGAACCTATTCAATGAAATAATAATGGAAAACTTCCCAGGTAGAGGAAGAGACATGAACCTTGAGATCCAAGAGTCTCAAAGATCCATAAACAGATTCAATCCAAAAAGATCCTCTCTGAAACACATTATAGGCAAACCGGAAAAGTTCAAAGACAGAGAATCTTAAAAAACAGCAAGAGAAAATTGTCAAATAACGTATAAGGGAGTCTCCATAAGACTAACAGCAGACTTCTCAACATAAACTCTACAGTCCAGAAGAAAATGGGATAATATATATTTAAAATACTAAAAGAAAAACACCGCCAGCCAAGAATACTATACCCAGCAGGGCTATCCTGCAGAAATGAGGAAGAAATAGTGTATTTTCCAGACAAACTGCAGAAGGTCACCCCAACACAACCAGCCCTACAAGAAATCCTCAAGGGAATCTGGCATCTGAAATCTGAAAAATAATAAATAATACCATGAATACACAAGAAAGAACAAAACCCATTGATAAAAGAAAAATGCAAATGAGAAAGAAAAAGAAAATAAATCTTACCACAGAAAACCAAAAAAAAACAAACACAAACAATAAAAGGATCAAAAGATACTGAAAACATTGAAACAAAAACTGATATAATACCAGGAGTAAGATAATACCTTTCAGTAACAATTCTATATGTAAATGGATTAAACTCCTCAATCGAAAGACACAGACTGACAAATTGGGTTAAACAGCTAGGCCCAACTATATGCTGTCTTCAAGATACTCACCTCACCTGTAAAGACACACAGACTAGTAGTGAAGGGATGGAAAAAGATATACTATGTAAATGGAAATCAAAAACAAGCTGCAGTAGCTATTCTTATATTGCATAAAACAAACTTTAAAATAAAAACCATAAAAAGAGACAAAGAAGACCACTCTATAAAGAGATCTATCCACCCAGAAGACATAGCAATCTTAAAAATATGTGTACTCAACACCAAAGCACCTAAATATATAAAACCAAAACTATTAGACCTAAGGAAAGAGATAGACCCCAGTACGACGATTGTGGGAGACCTGAACGCCCCTCTGTGACCATTGGTCAGATCATCAAGGCAACAAATCAACAGAGAAACACAGGATTTGAACTACACTTTACACCAACTGGACCTGGTGGATTTTTACAGAACATTTCATCAAACAACTACAAAATACACATTCTTCTTATCAGCACATGGAACATTCTCCAGGACAGATCACATGTTAGATCACAAATCAAGTCTCAGCAAATTAAAAAAGTCATAATCATTTCAAGTATCTTATCAGACAACAACAGATTAAAACTAGAAATCAATAAGAGGTAAAACTAAGAAAACTATACAAATACATGGAAATAAAGCAACAGGCTCCTGCATATCCTTTGAGTCCAAGAAGAAATACATAGGAAGTCAAAACATTTCTTGAAACAAATCAAAATAAAGACACATCATGCCAAAACTTGTGGGATACTGCAAAAGCAGTACTAAGAGGAAGATCTATGTAATAAACACTTACAACAAAAGAATGGAAATAATTTAAATAAACAGCCTAACGTCACACATCAAAGACCTACAAAAACAAGAATAATCCAATCCCCAAATCAGTTGACAGAAATAAATAATTAAGATCAGTAGTCCCATGATCCAACAACGGAAAGAACATTCCTAGGGCTACAAATTGAAGTTGAGGGGAGAGGGGGAGAGGGAGGGAGGCTGGGGGATAATAGAAGAGGACAAAGGGTACAAAAGCAATTTCTGATAATGGGTATGTGCCCAATATGAATCTGGTCCCCACATCATGAGGAGGAGGTGGCACAATCAGCTTTGTATCTCATGAATATTTTTAATAAATAAATAAATTTAAAAGATCAGAGCAGAACTAAATGAAATAGAGAAAGTAAAAATGATACAAAAGATAAATGGAACAAAAGTTTTTTTTTTTTGAGATGACAAACAAAAAGACAAGGCATTAGCTAGGTTAACAAACAAACAAACAAACAAAAAGAAAAAAAAAAGAGAAGACAATGATGGAGTTTGAATGTGTTGTCTCCTCCAAACCTCATGTGGAAAAATGATCCCCAATGTGGCAGTGTTGGAAACAGATTGAGTCATGGGGGTGGATCCCTCATGAATGGATTAATGCTCTCCCTGGGGGAGGGGGTATTAATGAGTGAGTTCTTGCTCTATCAGTTCCCACGAGAGCTCATTGCTTAAAAAGACCCTGGCACCTTCTCTCTCTCTCATGCTTCCTATTGCCATGTGACCTGCTTGTACCCGCTGGCTGCCTGCCATTTTCCTCCATGAGTAGAAGTAGCCTGAGGCCCATGCCAGATGCAGCCATCCCAGAATTGTAAGCCAAATAAACCTCTCTTCTTTATAAATTACCCAGTCTCAGGTATTT
>NW_007731528.1:95146-100784 GCF_000696425.1 Galeopterus variegatus
TAATACACATTCTCTTCAAATTATTATAAAAAATTGAAACAGAGGCCATTCTACCAAACTCATTCTATGAGGCCAGCATTACCCTCATTCCAAAACCAAATGAAGATACAACAAGAAAAGAAAACTATAGGCCAATATTTCTAATGAACATAGATGCAAAAATTAACAAAATACTAGCAATCAGAATACAGCAACACATCAAAAAAATAGTACACCATGATCAAGTGGGATTCATCCCAGGGAAGCAAGGATGGTTCAACATATGCTAGTCAATAAATGTGATACACCACATCAACAACATCAAGGACAAAAACTGTATGATTATCTCAGTAGATGCAGAGAAAGCATCCGACAAAATTCAACAGCACTTCATGATAAAGGCTCTCAGCCATTTAGGTATAGAAGGAAATTATCTCAACATAATAAAAGCCATATATGACAAACTCACTGCCAATATCATCCTGAATGTGGAAAAGCTTTCAGTTTTAAGAACGAGAACAAGACACGGATGCCCACGCTCACCACTCCTATTTAACATAGTACTAGAAGTAGTAGCCAGAGCAATCAGGCAAGTGAAAGAAATAATGGGCATCCAGATTGGAAAAGATGAAGTCAAACTATTCCTGTTTGCAGATGACATCTCCTATATGTAGAAAAACCTAAAGATGCTACCAAAAACTCTTACAGCTGATCAACAATTTCAGTAATGTTGCAGGATACAAAATCAACACCCCCAAATCAGTAGCATTTTTATATTCCAATAACAAACTAGCAGAAAAGGAAATCAAGAAAGCAAGCCTATTTCCAATAGTCACTAAAAAAGTAAAATACCGAGGTATCAATTTAACCAAGGAGGTGAAAGATATCTACAATGAGAACTACAAATCACTACTGAAAAAAATTTAAAAAGACACAAAAAGATGGAAAGACATTCCACACTCTTGGATTGGAAGTATCAACATTGTGAAATAGTCCATATTACCCAAAGCTATCTACAGATTCAGTGCAATCCCCATCAAAATACCAATAACATTCATCACAGATATAGAAAAAACAAGCATAGCACTACCTGGCCTCAAATTCTACTACAAAGCTGTAGTAACCAAAAGAGCATGGTACTGGCATAAAAACAGATACTCAGACCAATGGAACAGAACAGAGAAGCCAGAAATCAACACCCTTACAGCCAACTGATCTTTTGACAAAGGCACCAAGAACATACACTGGTACTGGCATAAAAACAGATACTCAGACCAATGGAACAGAACAGAGAAGCCAGAAATCAACACACTTACAGCCAACTGATCTTTTGACAAAGGCACCAAGAACATACACTGAGGAAAAGATGCCTCTTCAATAAATGGTGCTGGGAAAATTGGATATCCATATGCAGAAGAATGAAACTAGACCTGTACCTCTTACTATATACCAACATCATCTCAAAATGGGTTAAAGACTTAAATATAAGACCTGAAACGATAAAACTACTAATGGCAAATATAGGGGAAACACTTCAGGAAGTAGGACTGGGCGAAGACTTTATGAATAAGACCCCAAAAGTACAAGCAGTAAAAGAAAAAATAAACAAATGAGATTATATGAAAGTAAGAAGCATCTGCACAACAACGGAAACAATCAACAGAGTGAAAAGACAACCTACAGAGTGGGAGAAAATATTTGCAAACTATACATCTGACAAGGGATTAATACCCAGAATATACAAGGAATTCAAACAAATTTAACAGTAAAAAACAAAATAATCCAAGTAAAAAATGGGCAAAGGAGCCAAATAGACATTTTTTCAGAGGGAGCACATACAAATGGCCAACAGGTGTATGAAAAAAATGCTCAATATCACTAATCGTCAGGGAAATGAAAATCAAAACCATATAGAGATATCATTTCACCCAGTTTAGACTGGCTATTATCCAAAAGACTGAGAATAACAAATGCTGGCAAGGATGTGGAGAAAGGGGAACTCTTGTACTGTTGGTGGGACTGTAAATTAACACAGCCATTAAGAAAAACAGTATGGAACTACAGATGGAACTACCATATGATCCAGCAATGCCACTTCTGGGAATATACCCAAAGGAATGGAAATCATCATGTTGAAGGGATACCTGCACTTCCATGTTCATCACAGTTCTATTTACAATAGCCAAGAGTTAGAACCAACCTAAATGTCCACCAGTGGATGACTGGATAAGGAAAATGTAGTATGTACACACAATGAAATACTACTCAATTATAAAAAAGAATGAAATTCTGCCATTATAGCAACATGGATGAGCTTGGAGAAAATTATATTAAGTGGAGTAAGCTAGGCACAGAAAAACAAATATTGCATGTCCTCACTCATAAGTGGAAAGAAAGAAAGGAAGAGAAAGAGAGAGAGAGAGAGAGAAAGAGAGAGAGAAAGAGGAAGGGAGGGAAAGATGGATGGAAGGAAGGAAAGAAGGAAAAGAAAGACCACAATTGTGTCTTTCAGAAGAAGAGAACTTACCCATGGTTACTAGAGGTGGGAAAGGGGGAGGCGGTGGGCGGTTAGGAAGAATTGGATAAGGGACACAAAGAATAATTACCATTTGTAATAATGAACCTGCTAATAATATTGATTTGATCATCACATATTGAAAAAAGTATAATAATTTAAGTAATTGCTCTTGGTTTTTTTTTTTTTGTAGGAGCAATAAGGTTTTTGCTTTCCTTCTTTAATCATCAGGGTAGTTAAGCATATTTTTTTCTGCTTTGCTTTACTAATAACCTTGGCCTGACATTGGTGACCATGGGAAATATTGATTTATTTTATTATGTTTAGAAATATATTTACATGTGTTTCTTGCAATATTCTTGCATTTATATAAGTATTACAAATGGTCTGTGCATCTTGGCCCCTACCAGGTCTAGGTTGAGGTTTAACCTTTGACCTTGGCCCCACCTATAAGAAACCTTTTATCTTATTGTATTATAATTGCTATTCTAACTTCTGTGGCTCCCGAGACCAGTCTTTCTCAACCAGGAGAGAATTAAGCCATAATGGCCTAGGACGTGCATTGTGTGTAATAAATTAACTTAATTTCCTATACAATTGGAGATGGCAAACCCCAATTGAGAAAGGCTGTCCTAGACTGAAAACACCTGCGGGCAGTGAGAGTTCAGTGCATTCTTAGCTCCTAGCACAGCAACTGGTACCTAGTAGGTGTTCAATAAATATTTGCTGAAAGAACAACTTTTATATGTTTCATGTGAATAATAACCTTTACTAGTAGATAGTGTTTATAGTAAACCCCTCCTTATCCAGAGTGATTGAAGAAGAGAAGTTCTAGTTAATTGGGGTATACCATAGACTGATTACCAGCTTTCTAAAAATTAGAATAAAAGCCTCTAATGCAGAAGCTATACTAACCATAGTATAATCATGGGGCATTTTTATCATTTTGCAGAGCATTATTTCATTCAGCAAATATTCGCTGAGCACTTACTACATGCTGGGCACTGTGGTAGATGGTAGGTACACATGGGTGAGAAGACAGACAGGGTTCCAGTCTTTAGAAGCTTTAGTTACTATTCTATGCACAGCTGTAGACAGAGGGCATGGTAAGTGCACTATACCTAATGCATCGTGATGTACCACAAAATTTGTCTTTGTGAATATGTTACTGTTATATATTCACTTGTCTTTTCTCTTTCTACCAAAAATAGTGTGTACAATCTCAGGTATTTTCTGGTTGTTTGGATGTCAGATAAAAGGGAGTTTGTTTCATTTGACACCTTCCATATGACTCATACATGGAAAACTGCTCTTACAAATAAATGCTAGGCTGACTCTGTGCAAGGTGGGAAACCTGGAAGCCACTATAACTTGAAATAAATCTTGACACAAATAAAAAAAATAAAAATGCATTATGTGTGTCAATTCACCGCTTAGTGGCTTCTCATTTTATGCAGGATAAGACCAAAACATCTTACCGCCATGTATAAGGTACTACACCGTGTGGTTCCCACTATCTGGTTCCCTTGCAACAACTGACGGCACTCTCTGCCTCTCTCAGCACCCCTTAGAGCACTGGCCTTCTGTCACTTTTTGAACTTGCCAAGCTTCTGCCACAGTGCATTTACATACGCTACATTCATGCTTCAAAGGCTCTTTCCTTCATATTTCAAATGGCTGGGTGCCTCTCTGTTTTTTGGATCTCAAATATCACTTCTTCACAGACATCTCTCCTGAACAACTTATCCCATATGAGTCCTTCTATTATTACCTATCTCTTTGTTTACTTCATGGCATTTGATAAAAATTGTAATTATGGCATTTACTTGTTGATTCGCTTCTATTTTCTGTTCCCCACATGTGAATCAAAGCTCTTGAAGGTCTGAGAATATATTTGTTTTGCTCACTATTAGCCTGAGCATTTAGCAGATACTNCTTTTTGAACTTGACAAGCTTCTGCCACAGTGCATTTACATATGCTACATTCATGCTTCAAAGGCTCTTTCCTCCATATTTCAAATGGCTGGGTGCCTCTCTGTTTTTTGGATCTCAAATATCACTTCTTCACAGACATCTCTCCTGAACAACTTATCCCATATGAGTCCTTCTATTATTACCTATCTCTTTGTTTACTTCATGGCATTTGTCCGCACCACGCTCATCCAGTGAGCCAACCGGCCATCCCTATGTGGGATCCGAACCCTTGGCCTTGGTGTTATCAGCACCGCACTCTCCCGAGTGAGCCACAGGGCCGGCCCTTACTTCATGGCATTTGATAAAATTTGTAATTATGCCATTTACTTGTTGATTCGCTTCTATTTTCTGTTCCCCACATGTGAATCAAAGCTCTTGAAGGTCTGAGAATATATTTGTTTTGCTCACTATTAGCCTGAGCATTTAGCAGATACTTGGCACATAACAGAAAAATAAATAAAAACAAAAATTAAATACTACCTAAACATCCATCAATAGAGGAATAGTTTTCCTGTTAAATTCCATTAAATTGCTTAAAAGAATAAGATTTCTATGTACTGTTGTTAAATGAAAAGTGGAGGCTGCATAACAGTGCATTACAGTAATTTTTTTGTAAAACGTATATGCATGTGTATTATATACACACACATATGTATACACTGTATACATATGTACATATATATACATGTATTTGTGTGTGTGTGTCATTCTGAGGGCCTACAGAACAAACTATTAACAGTGGTCGTAGCCAGAGAACAAAATAACATTACAGAAGTTGGGAATTTGTGATGGGTGACTTAAGCTTTTTCTTTTTTTAGTTCTATTAGATATTGAATTTTTACTCCTGTGAGCATATTCAGGTTTTTAGTGTAATTTAATAATAAAAGTAGTTTAGCTTGCTGATGCTTTTAATTACTATATTGCAAATTACTATGGGAAACTTAATAATCCAATAGGTGTGAAAGGTCACCAGAATCAATATATGGTGCAAATAGGGATATTATATGTAGACATTAAGTACTAATAAGCCTTTAAACTGAAATTGTTTTAGAAGAATAAATTTTCAATGTTGGGAACACTAAAGGAAAAAAATCACACACTTTCTCCCCTTTACAAGATAACATTTGCTATTGTCATGAGTTTCTAGGCCTGAAACATTGATTTTTTTTT
>NW_007731528.1:101159-117968 GCF_000696425.1 Galeopterus variegatus
ATCACACACTTTCTCCCCTTTACAAGATAACATTTGCTATTGTCATGAGTTTCTAGGCCTGAAACATTGATTTTTTTTTTTTATCCCAATAAAGAATAAACATATTTGAGAGTTTTACATTTTGTTCAGCAGTTTTGCAATTGATAGTGAACACAGAGGCATCAGAAGATTTTACAATCGAACATAGTTGTAAACATTACAGTTATACATTTAATCTGCTCTATCACATGTACTCACTTCCAAAAATGACCAAAGGAAAAAAAGAGCTTTGTCTATTTTTATGGGGTGTTGGGTCAATGTCGTAAGAATGCTTACGTCCTTTATAACTGCAAATTCACCGAAAAGATGTTTACAGAAGTTTAACAAATGGTTTCCCAAAAGAATGTTGAAAGGTTATCATAAAATATAGGTCACAGGGAACCTCAAGAATTCCAACCCACTTATAGTATTTGAAAATGTGAACTTTCTTACCTACAGTAGCCACAAGTGCAACACAGCTTCAGGTTTTCAAAGAAGAGCATCAGACAGCCTTAGGAATTTCTGCGGGGTTCAGCTTGAGGCCGCTTCTTTTTCCAAGTTCTGCTTTTATCATTGCTCCAGGTGATACAGTCTCTTCCCCCATCACTGTCATCTTCAACTACTGCCACCAACACTTGTGGTGCTTCTCCCAGCCTGGCTGCAGAGTAAAACACAGTCTCCCTAGAACCTACTTTGCTTGACATTATGAAAAGAGTATAGCCTTTGTGCTCTTGGGCACAAACTAGCTCAGGGACAATGCCTCAGAGTTACAAGTTAAGCAGGAATGTTGGGGAGTAACATCCTAATGGCGTATAAGATGGATTGTGGTAAAAAACCATGGTACAGAATTTTAAGTCTCCATTGGGACCAAATAGGCAATTTTCAGCACAATATGTATGGCTGTCACCTCATTGGTGTATGTTTTCATGAACATAGATTTCTGGAAAGCACTTTCTTGTTGAGGTGATATGCAAATAAAATCCTCCCCCCCACCCCCACTCATGCCACTCACAGAAGAGAGGCCTTAACTAAATAGAAAATGGTCACCATGGAGAAGGTCACTGGCTGTCTCTAAGGATGCACCTGCCCTACAGATTACACATATTCATTTCCTTCTTTTCTCCTAGGAGATCTGGATTGTTGAGCTGCTCTTACCTTACTTGGTAGGTAAATTCAATTCAGGGGAGAAGGACCTAAAAGCCCATTGAGAACTTAAATTCAGGGAATGGACATTTTTTTTTCACCAAAAATAAAGCTGATTGACCATGATGGAATAGACTCACTTCTCCCTATTCTTCTCACTAAGTTCAGTGAAAAACCCTGGACATTATGTGTAAAACAATAAAGTCAGCCCTGCTAAGAACCTTGGCACTCAAAGAACAAAATGGTGGTAAGTTCTCTGGTTGTCTTTTTGNAAAAGAATGTTGAAAGGTTATCATAAAATATAGGTCACAGGGAACCTCAAGAATTCCAACCCACTTATAGTATTTGAAAATGTGAACTTTCTTACCTACAGTAGCCACAAGTGCAACACAGCTTCAGGTTTTCAAAGAAGAGCATCAGACAGCCTTAGGAATTTCTGCGGGGTTCAGCTTGAGGCCGCTTCTTTTTCCAAGTTCTGCTTTTATCATTGCTCCAGGTGATACAGTCTCTTCCCCCATCACTGTCATCTTCAACTACTGCCACCAACACTTGTGGTGCTTCTCCCAGCCTGGCTGCAGAGTAAAACACAGTCTCCCTAGAACCTACTTTGCTTGACATTATGAAAAGAGTATAGCCTTTGTGCTCTTGGGCACAAACTAGCTCAGGGACAATGCCTCAGAGTCACAAGCTAAGCAGGAATGTTGGGGAGTAACATCCTAATGGCGTATAAGATGGATTGTGGTAAAAAACCATGGTACAGAATTTTAAGTCTCCATCGGGACCAAATAGGCAATTTTCAGCACAATATGCATGGCTGTCACCTCATTGGTGTATGTTTTCATGAACATAGATTTCTGGAAAGCACTTTCTTGTTGAGGTGATATGCAAATAAAATCCTTTTCCTCTCAATTCCTCATAGTAAGAAGAACAATTCTCTCCTTCACCCCATGAGTCCTGCATCTGACTATAAAATAGAAACTACTTCTCTTGAAAGTATTTGGAGAAAATATTCTTTCTCCCCCCCCCCACCCCCACTCATGCCACTCACAGAAGAGAGGCCTTAACTAAATAGAAAATGGTCACCATGGAGAAGGTCACTGGCTCTCTCTAAGGATGCACCTGCCCTACAGATTACACATATTCATTTCCTTCTTTTCTCCTGGGAGATCTGGATTGTTGAGCTGCTCTTACCTTATTAGGTAGGTAAATTCAATTCAGGGGAGAAGGACCTAAAAGCCCATTGAGAACTTAAATTCAGGGAATGGACATTTTTTTTTCACCAAAAATAAAGCTGATTGACCATGATGGAATAGACTCACTTCTCCCTATTCTTCTCACTAAGTTCAGTGAAAAACCCTGGACATTATGTGTAAAACAATAAAGTCAGCCCTGCTAAGAACCTTGGCACTCAAAGAACAAAATGGTGGTAAGTTCTCTGGTTGTCTTTTTGTCTTATTTATCTCAGACTTGGTAATGGAGAAGTTGACAACCTGGAAATACCAATGGGAGCAGACCCCGAGAAAAGCCAACTCTGTCTATCCAAAGCACCAGGGAAGAGACAAAATAACTAGATAGAAAACTTTTAGGCAATACCACCTTACCCCAGACAAACACCACAGAAAAAGTTGTGGCCCATGACCACCCCCATTCTCAAAGGCCAAATGGGAGCATAGACTATACCTTCCCCAGTCTATATTGAAGCACCCCTTATCTCCTGGTCTAGCCTGGGCACTACCACATCTTGCCTCCTATCTTAATGGCATATAAGAGGGATTGTCCCACCTGGGAGCATAGACTATACCTTTCCCAGTCTATATTGAAGCACCCCTTATCTCCTGGTCCAGCCTGGGCACTACCACATCTTGCCTCCTATCTTAATGGCATATAAGAGGGATTGTCCCACCCTTCTCCTGGGTGGGGAATTTGGAATTTTATCGCCACCTAGTGATAATGAGCCCTACCTCTCTATGGTGTCACTGGAGGCCATAATTGGATCCTGGACTTCCACTCCCTACCTGGTGCTAACAAAGCAGCTCGCTCCCTGTTTGCCTATATCAGAGGAGGCCAAGTCAAAAGCCAAACCTTTCACCACCATCCAGTGGTAATAAGGCCTTCCTGTTCCCTCCTCTCATTATGTCAGTGGAGGCCACATGGGGAGCAGAAATAAGGTGTCCTTCTCCTTCCCAGCCAGGGTGGTTTCAGTGGAGGTGTAACAGGGAGCCTGAAATCCCACCTCTACTCAACAGTAATATGGCACCCACTCCCACCCTGGGGTGTCAAAGGAAGCAAAGTGTTTAACCTGACTTTTACCCCTACCTGGTTGTAGCAGTATGGTGCCCCTCTCTTCCCTCACCATTGTGGTATAAGAGGAGGCCTGCTAAAGTAGAAGATGCCAATAAGATCCATCATCTCATAACATAATACCCAAAATGTCCAGCTTTCAATTTAAAAATTACTCATTATAATAAGGACTATGAAAATTTCATCTTGAACAAGAAAGGACAATCAACAGATGCCAAGATCAAGATGATACAAATGTTGTAGTTATTTGACATGATTTTAAGGCAGCTTCAATGACAATTACAAATATGTTTGAAACAGGTGAAAAAATAGAAATTCTCTTCAAAGAAATAGAATAAAGAATTACCAAATGAAAATTTTATAACTGAAAAACACAATAACCAAAATAAGAACTCACTGGATGGGTTCAAGATCATAATGGATAACACAGAAAAAAAAGCATCTGAAACTTTAGAGATAGAACACCAGAAATCAACTACTCTGAATAACAGAAAAGAATAGACTAAAAAAAAGAACAGAACCTCAGGGACTTGTAGAACTATAAGAAAAGATTTAACACTTTTGTTATCAGAGTTCCAGAAAGAGAAAGGAAAAAGGGTAAGGCTGAAAAAGTATTCAAACTTGGCAAGAGATATAAACCTACAGGTCCAAGAAGCTGAGCATGGCCCCGACAGCATAAATCCACAAAAATCCATGACAGTATACATCAAAAGCAAATTTCTGAAAACTAAAGGAAAAGAAAACCTCTTGAAAACAGCAAGAAAAAAAAATGACACCTTATGTTGAAAAACAGTTTAAATGACAGCTGATTTCTCATCAGAAATCAAGAAGGTCAGAGGAAATGGCATAACCTTTTTCAAGTGCTGAATGAAAAGAACTATCCACTCTCAATTGTATATCTGGAAAATTTATCCTTTAGGAAAAAAGCTACAATACATCTTCAATTTTTTTCATGGGAATACTATCTCTTGAAGGCTTTAGCCACCCTGAAGGCAGTCTGACTGCTCTGCAGTCACCATGTTGTGAGAAAGACCAAGAAGAGACCCTGGACTATATGGAGAGACAGAGAGAGATTCCTGGCCATTCCCTGCCACCTGCTCCAGGCACCATCCGACTGCAACTACAGGATCCCAAGTCAGTAGTGCCCAACTGAGCAATTCCTAAATTATGGTCTACAGAAACTGAGATGGTAAAATGATTATTATTGCCTAAGTTTCTAAGTTTTGAGGTGCTTTGTTACATGGCACTACATAACTGGAGCAACAATATGCATAATTTCATTAGTCATCATGAAAAAGGAAATTAAAACCACAATAAGATAACAGTAGACCTTCTTTAGGGAGACTATAATGGAAAAGAGTGGTAATACCAAGTGTTAGTGGGGATATAGAGCAATTGAAACTTACATACATTGTTAAAACCACTTTGAAACCTGTTTGGCAGAATCAAATCTTAACATATGCCTACACTTTGAGCCAGCAATTCCATTCGCAACAGGAATATACATACATGTATATACAAAAGTATGTAAAGCACCGCTATTAATAAAAGCCTCCCATGTCATAACAAAAATAAAAGAACTGCTGCTACATGCAACAACTTAAATGAATCTCATGAACATAAATAAAACAAAAGTTTATTTTAAAATGCAAAGCTAGACAGTAATACCATAATGGCAGGGGACCAATTGGACTTGGCAGATATCTACAGAACATTCCATCCAACAACCTCAGAATATTCATTCTTCTGATCACCACATGGAATATTCTCCAGGATAGATCACATGTTAGGTAACAAATAAAGTCTCAACAAATTCAAAGAAATTGGAATTATCCCATGTATTTTATCAGAACACAATGGATTAAAATTAGAAATCAATAACAAAAGAAATTCTGGAAACTATACTAACACATGGAAATTAAACAGCATTTTACTAAATGACATATGGGTCCAAGAATAAATTAAACAGGAAATCAAAAAATTTATTGAAACTAATGAAAACAATGATACATTGTACCTGAAACCTGTGGGATACTGCAACAGCAGTACTAAGGGGGAAATTTCTCACATTTAATGCTTACTTCAGAAGAATGGGAAGATGGCAAGTAAACAACCTAATACTTCACCTTAAAGAACTAGAAAAACAAGAACAATCCAAACCCAAAGTTAGCAGACAGAAAGAAATCATTAAGATTAGAGCAGAACTTAATGAAATTGAAAGCCAAAAAATGATACAAAAGATCAATGAATCAAAAAGTTGGTTTTTTGAATAGATAAATAAAATTGACAAACCATTAGCAAGGCTAACTAAAGAAAGAAGAGAGAAGACCCAAATAACAGAACTTAGAGATGAAAAAAGTGATATTACAACTGATACCTCAGAAATACAAGAAATCATTAGTGACTACTATGAACAACTATACGCCAACAAATTTGAAAATCAGGACGAAATGGATAGATTTCCAGATACACACAAACTACCAAAACTGAGCCAAGAAGATATAGAAAATCTGAACAGATCAGTAACAATAAAAGAGATTGAAGCTGTTATCAGATGGCTCCCAACAAAACAAAGCCCAGGACCAGATGGGTTCACTGCAGAATTCTACCAAACCTTCAAAGAGGAATTGATACCAACTCTTTACAAACTATTCTAAAACATTGAAACAGAGGCATTTCTTCCAAGCTCATTCTATGAAGTAAACATCACCCTGATACCAAAACCATAAAAGATACAACAAAAAATGAAAACTACAGGCCAATATCCTTGATGAATATAGATACAAAGATCCTCAATAAAATACTAGCTAACAGAATACAGCACCATATACACAAAATTATACACCATGATCAAGTGGGATTCATCCCAGGGATGCAAGGTTGGTTCAACAAATGCAAATCAATAAATGTGATTCATCATATCAATAAAATCAAACACAAGAACCATATGATCATCTCTAAAGATGCTGAAAAAGCATTTGACAAAATTCAACATCTGATCATGATAAAGACTCTCTACAAGTTAGGTATAGGTGGAAAGTATCTCAACATAATTAAAGCCACATATGATAAGTCCACTGCCAATATCATCCTGAATGGGGAAAAGCTGAAAGCTCTTCCATTAAGAACAGGAACTAGACAAGGATGCCCACTCTCACCACTCCTATTCAACATAGTGTTGGAAGTACTAGCCAGAGCAATCAGAGAAGAGAAGGAAATAAAGGGCATCCGGATTGGAAAAGATGAAGTTAAACTGTCCCTGTTTGCAGATGAACTGATCCTATATATCGAACAGCTTAAAGCCTCTACCAAAAAACTCTTAGAGTTGATAAATGATTTCAGGAAAGTTGTGGGATACAAAATCAACACACAAAAATCAGTAGCATTTCTATACTCCAACAGTGAACATGCAGAAAAATAAGTCAAGAAAACTAGTCCATTTACATTAGCCACCAAAAAATAAAATACCTAGGAATAAAGCTAACCAAGGATGTGAAAAATCTCTACAATGAGAACTACAAACCACTGTTGAGAAACATTAAAGAGGACACAAAAAGATGGAAAGATATCCCATGCTCTTGGATTGGAAGAATCAACATTGTAAAAATGTCCACACAACCCAAAGTGTATACAAATTTAATGCAATCCCCATCAAAATTTCAATGACATTTCTCTTAGAAATGAAAAAAAACTATCCTAACATTTATATGGAATAACAAAAGACCATGCATAGCCAAAGCAATTCTGAGCAAAAAAAAAATAAAGCTGGAGGTATAACACTACCTGACTTTAAACTATACTACAATGCTATAATAATCAAAACAGCATGGTACTGGCATAAAAGCAGACACATGGATCAATGGAATAGAATAGAGAATCCAGAAATCAACCCACACACCTACAGCCATCTGATGTTTGACAAAAGCACCAAATCTATACACTGGGGAAGAGACTGACTCTTCAGCAGATGGTGCTAGGATAACTGGATATATATATGCAGGAAAATGAAACTAGGCCCATACCTCTCACCATATACCAAAATCAACTCAAAATGGATTAAAGAATTAGACACACACCCTGAAACAATAAAACTTCTTAAAGAAAACATAGGGGAATCACTCCAGGAAGTAGGACTGGACACAGACTTCATGAATATGACCCCAAAAGCATGGGCAACCAAAGGAAAAATAAACAAATGGGATTATATCAAACTAAAACGCTTCTGCACAGCAAAAGAAATAATTAACAGAGTTAAAAAACAACCAATAGAGTGGGAGAAAATATTTGCAAAATATACATCTGANAAAAAAACAAGTAACCCAATTAAAAAATGGGGAAAGGAGCTAAATAGGCATTTCTCAAAGGAAGATATACGAATGGCCAACAGGCACATGAAAAAATGCTCAACGTCACTCAGCATTCGGGAAATGCAAATTGAAACCACATTGAAATATAATCTCACTCCAGGTAGGATGGCTAATATCCAAAAAAGTGTAAATGTTAAATGCTGGCAAGGTTTTGGAGAAAAAAGAACTCTCATACACAGTTGGTGGGACTGCAAATTAGTACAGCCTTTATGGAAAATGGTATGGCATTTCCTCAAACAATTGCAGCTAGATCTACCACATGACCCAGCTATTCCACTGCTGGGAATATACCCAGAGGAATGGAAATCATCATGTCGAAGGGACACCTGTACTCCAATGTTCATTGCAGCACTATTTACAATAGCCAAGAGTTGGACCCAGCCCAAATGTCCATTATCAGATGAGTGGATAAGGAAACTGTGGTATATCTACGCAATGGAATACTACTCAGCTATAAAAAGGAATGAAATACTGCCATATACAACAACATGGATGAACTTAGAGAAAATTATGTTAAGTAAAACAAGTCAGGCACAGAAAGAGAAATACCACATGTTCTCACTTATCTGTGGGAGATACAACAACATGGATGAACTTAGAGAAAATTATGTTAAGTGAAACAAGTCAGGCACAGAAAGAGAAATACCACATATTCTCACTTATCTGTGGGAGCTAAAAATGAATAAATAAATACACAAACAAACGGGGGGGGCAGGAAGAAGACAAAACAACCACAATTCCTTGAAGTTGTTAAGAAAAATGAACAGATAGGAGGTTGAGGGGAGGAAGGGGGGAGAGGGGAGAGGGCGGAGAGAGGGAGAGATATGAGGTTGATGGGAGGAAGGGGGGAGAGGGGAGAGGGCGGAGAGAGGGAGTATTCAGTAAAGGGACACAAAAATCAATCACATTGTATATAGATAAAATAAAATTTAAAAAAATAATAAGTAAATAAAAGGCAAAGCTGATTAGTTACCAAAAATAAGCTGATATTTGATACTTGGCTCCACACTCTTTCTCAATTGGTTCAGAAATGGAAGAGAGAAATGTCCAAATGTTTATTACCATTTTTTTTTTGAGACCTGCTTGATTTATTCAGATTATTTAATATGCAATGAAGCAACTAACCCAAAGTGGGCAAAGTTAAAGCCTTCAACTGCAGCTGAGAGGAGAGGGCAGGAATGGTACACCTGGGGCTGCTGAAGAGTCAGGAAGGATGGGCAGGTGGCCCCAACTGGGGCAACCTCCTCCCTAGGGCCAGGGACGGGGGAGTGGCCTGAGGCACAGGGCCCAAGGGCAGCCTTGTTTGAGATGGAGTAAGGGAGCATTTAATAAATTTATGTAGCATTTATTGAACTGAACACAGAAAAAACACTAATCAACCAAACCTGACAAAAGACTGAATGAAGATAAAAAATAGCTAAGATTTAGTGAACATAAACCATGTACCTGATGCACACTCTTTTGGTTACATGCCTCATCAGTCAAGGTCCTGCAAGAAACAAAATTCCACTCAGATGGTTTTAACTAAGGGGCCTTTAATGAAGGGACTATTTACAGAGAACTGGGCAAATTAAGAAAACCAACAATGAATACTGAAGTGCCCAGGTGTTAGAAAACAGGTGAAAGCCATTAATCATGACACTTGGGCCTGACAAACAAGAGGCAAAATAGTGTTGGTAGTGAGAGCTGGTGCCATGGAAGAGGAGCCAAGAGAGAGAAGAAAGGCTGAATCTAACTCCATAATGTGCTAGAACCAGGGCACTGAAACAAGAAGAACCACTTTCTTCTCCTTTTATCTTATTTCCCATTAGTGCTTTGTATTGACTAAAAGCAGCTAGAAACCAGCCTACCAGGGAGTCTGGGCAATGCAACGTGTAGAGATCAGCCTTGGGACACAAAAGAACTTGAAGAAGCACAGAATGGATGAGACACAGAGGAGAGGGCAAACAGAGAGCAACCAACACAATTGCATTGTAAGAATTATCTCAATTTTCAAAACTATCTTGTGAGGTAGAGTTATTCTAATTTTAAGAGTGAAAAAAGTAGAATTTAGAGATGGCGAATAAATTGAATTCATGGGTTTAACAACTACACTACCATAGATGCCGACTATATGCCCCCAAATATTTGCTTCAATAATTAATTGATTGAATGTGGGCTGTGTTTGACATAATTAGGTATGCGTTGTCCTTATAAATGTAAGCTAATTAACTACAGTAATTATTGGTTGGTACAGAAGAGCTGACTTTTTTTCCCTGAGACACTAAATGACAATTAGGATTAAGAACCAAGTAAAGGAATATTCAGGATTAGAGCTGGAAGGCAGAGGAAATGGAGAGTCACTGCAAAGGAATAACTTGAAAAGGCAGGTTTTTCTCAGGCATCCAATAGAGTGTAAGTCCTAGCTCAGTTCCCACAAATATTCCTCCTCCTCACGCTTCCCCTATGGTTCAGACGAACTGTCAATCTACTATTCTGAATGCATAGTTCATGCCCCTGACTCCATGCTCTTGCACATGTGATTCCCTGGGCCGGAAATGCACTTTTTTTTTCCTTATCTAATTTTCCAACCTATTCTCCAAAGCCAAGTTCAAAGCATTTCCTCTGTGAAGTCCTCCTGAAAGTATGGTATATGTCACATACTTCTATATACTCCCATGCCTGACAGGTAGCCTGAAACCTATAAGGTGCTCCGTTAATGCACTTAGATAAACTGAGAAGCAATGAGAATTGGAATCTGAAGATTGCAGAATTTGGGGGAAGTGATGCAGAGGAACAAAACTGAAATAGGATAGATATTAAAGACATAACAAAGAGATAGAAAACAGTTATCAATAAAGTTTATTCCCTGTACAGCACAGAGCTGGACTCTCTTCCCTTGCAATTGTCCATAGTACCATGTGAAGGCCTGCTCAGAATATGCCATTCAAAGTCTCCCTGAATATCTCTGTTTCTCTTTAGAGAATTATGCACATGTCTTTTTTCACCTGTCCCATTTTTATGTTTTATTGTTCCGTTTATAATTTACAGCTAAAATTAACTTGAATCAATTTTGTCATGAATAAACATATTATTCTTTCCCTAATGGAATGAATACATTCTAATGGAATCTTTTCATGAGTCATTATTCATCTTGAACTTGAATTGTCCTAAAATTTAAAAGCTTAAAAATTAAAAGCTTTTCTTGCTCTTAACTCCTTTCCTTCTGAACCCCAGATTTATTTATTTATTTACCCCAGATTTCTGAACTTCCAGATTTATATGGAGTTAATTGTTATGATATTATCTAAAGCATTGTACAAGACATGACAGAGGTTCTGAGGATGAATATTTGATTTTTGATAGCAGAAAGTTAAGATCATAGAAGAAAAGATAAGAAAGAGATATAGTAATTAATCTAAGAGATAGAAGTTTTTGAGGTGCAAAAATAATTGCTAGGGGTAAAGAGATAGGAGAACTTACTTCTGATTAAGGAGAATAACAGGAGCTTCTTGAAGAAAAAACCATATTTTTATTTCTATTTAGTTTCATAGCCCTTGTGTTTATGAACCAAAGAGCAAATAAAAGGAGGACAATGAAGTCTTTTTTTATGTATCTCTTTTAAAAGGATAAGGAAAAGAGTGCATTTCATATTTAGATAACACTGAAAGAAACAGGAACAGAATGCATTTTGTAGACAGATGGTCTATAAAATTACCCAATTCAAGGCAAGCAGAAGTTGAGAGCTTTACATGCCTTGGGAAAGTCATATATTCAGGGCCACTATGTTGAACAGCATCATGTGATGCCATACACATCTTAGTCTACATAAATGTAAGACAGTAAGAAGCCTTAAGGAGACTTTTTAGATATTTTTTCCTTATTGTTTTCTCATAAAATTTTAATGCCACATATAAACTGTTTATGTACTATATGTTTATCTGTGCTCTATACATAAAAGAGTAAGATTTTTCTCTCTCCTCCCACCATGAGCAAATTTTCACTCTCCTGTGTATATTACCCACATTGAAAATGCATGATGGAAAAGAAATACCCATTTGTATATTAAAGTGAGCATCTTTAATATAGACTACAACAGTCTTCATTTCAATCTCAAGTATTAGGTTACCTTAGTTGACATCTAAGCTACATCATGACTAACAACAAAAACAATTGCCAGATTCTAAGAGGAGGTTTCACATTTTAACAGGGCTAATGGAACGTGGCTGAAAAGCTCTAAATCATCAGTTACACAAGGTATTTGCACGTGTCGCAGACTTTAATGAAGGATTAAGGTTGCTCAGACTCAGATTTTCCCACTCCATACAGTCCCCTCACTTTATTATGCAGAGTAATTGGCTCTTCCTCGTTCTGTATCCTCAGCACCTACATATCCAAGGATTCCTCAGTGTCACTGTTCAAACATAGGACTGAAGAACTGGCAAAGACTTTGGAATATCATTCTTTTATTCTTTCTTTCTATTAAACTTGTCCATAGAAGAGGTAAGTGTGAGATATATTTTCACATTGATACGAACTATCTCCCAAATGCACCAAGATATTGGAAGGTTGAAGTGGTTATTGTTCACTATAGTTTTAAATAACATTTTTTTCCATAAAGGTGATTCATGTATCTTTATAAGCACTTTATTTTTAAATTGAAAAGACTGTTTGAGATTGCTAGCCAGAGAGATTTTTTTCCTTTTGTTTTTCAAGTATTGTTCTTTGTAATGTCAAACAACAGCAAAACACGTTCCCTTTTTTTAATGGAATGGTATGTCTTGAGAACAAATTAGGTGCTCAAGGGCCTATTCAAGCACAAGACTCAATGACCACTTACGAGTTTATTAAATGTTAAGAAAATTCTCTCATTGAAAAAAAGTTTAGGACTTGAAACCTCTAAGGTCCCATCTAACTCTTAAGATTACAAAAACATTTTTTCTTTTTGAACATAGGAAGGACATCAAAAGATGTCAGGTTTAGGTGACAAGCTAGAACAATGGTAAATATTTTTATTTCCCACTATTTTTCCCCTTAGTGTTAGTCAGAGAATTGGACTATACCATACCCATATATCTCCTTTCTTCTCCAGATTTTGATGATATCTGGTTATTATAGGGGGATTTTACTGTGTAAAATGTAAAGGATCTTTCTGCATTATAAAAGGAACACAAAGTATCTAAGAAACTCTCTTCCCTAGAACATCAAGTATCTTCTACAGGTAATTCCTTCCTCATCCCTAAAAGAAATATCTAACCCCATCATGTCCAGCCTTCAGTAACTTTAAGTTGCCTTCAGCAAAAAGTCAAAATTCCTTAGCATGACATGCAAAGTTGTGTCTAGTCTGATCCCATCTAGATTTATGACTTCATTTCAAGCTAGCCTTTCTTTTACTTATCCTATGTTACTGGGCTTTTCTGAACATGACACTTTTTAAACTTCGTCTGCCTCTTTGCATGTCTCTCCCTCTGTCTAGAAGTTATTTACTTTCTCTTCCTGTTGACCTTTAACCATTAATAATTGACACTTCCTTTCACAAGCTCTTACATAACTAGTCACACTTCTTTAAAGCCGTCACAATTTGCACATATCTCTGTTGCAGAACTTTTCCCTGGAGGACATTGTGCTAAGTGAAATAAACAGGCCATAGAAAGACAAATACTGCATGATCTCACTTATACGTGGAATCTGAAAAAGTTGAACTCAGAAGCAGAGAGTTGAACAGTGCTTGCTACAGGGTGGGGGAGAGGGGAAAGGGGGAGATGTTGGTCAAAGAGTACAAACTTTCAGTTATAAGATAAGTAAGTTCTGAAAAATCTATTGTACAGCATGGTGACTATAGTTAACAGCATTGCATTGTTTACTTGAAATTTGATGAGAGAAGATTTTAAGTATCCTTACCCCCCCCCCCACACACACACGTGCACACACAAATGGTAATAATGGGCATTGATGGATGTATTAATTAATTTGTGATAGTCAGTACATAATGTATATGTACATGAAATCATCACATTGTACATGTTGACTATATACAATTTTTATTTGCCAATTAGATAATTTTTAAAAATTACTAGACTGGGATGACATACCCATATAATCTCATCTTTCATATGAGACTTCTTCCTTAGAGTCAGAAGAAAGTTGTTATCAAAGCCAACATTCATTTAAGAAGTGCCCATCAGAAGTAGAAGGAGGGTCACAAGCAGGTGTCTTTTGGAAAGTCACTTCCCAATTGAGCTATCTGAAGCAATTCCTGCTAAAGTCCTCATTTAGCCATTAAGTTTAGTAATCCATATTTGCTTTCTTATGCAGTTATAAATCATCAGCCTCCTGGTTTAGTTTTAATTACTAAAATTACCTCAATAGTACTAAAAATGTAGAAGTAATGTTTGCGTGTGTTGATGTTCCTGGAACTAACCCTTGGCTAAAGGTGGTAGCTGACTCCCAGTGGCTGTTTGATGCCATGGTAAAAATGCCGGGAAACCCTTGCCCCAATTTATAAAAATCTCTGAATCAATATTTCAACTCCAGAGTTTTCCATGAAACTGACTAGAACAGCAGTATGCCAGAGCCATGTCATACCTACTTGAAAATCCCAAATTTTTAAATATTCAGGGAAAACACACTAGACTTGGTTATCAAAAGATATGGGCACTGGGAATCTGGCTCAGTAATTTCCTTATCCTCTTCCTTGGCATCACCTGCACTGTGCTCAGCCACCAGCCATCCCTATAGAGGATCTGAACCCGCGGCCTCGGCTCTCCCAGCGCTGCACTCTCCCGAGTGAGCCACGACCCCGGCCCTACCTTATCCTCTTGATCAAAGTTATTTAACCTCTTAGATCCTCAGTTTCATCGGCCATCCCTATAGAGGATCTGAACCCGCGGCCTCGGCTCTCCCAGCGCTGCACTCTCCCGAGTGAGCCACGGCCCCGGCCCTACCTTATCCTCTTGATCAAAGTTATTTAACCTCTTAGATCCTCAGTTTCATCATTTAAAAATGGAATAATTTCTACTTCACAAGAATATGGTGAGGATTAAGTAAAGAAGTTCCTGGATCACAGTAAATATTTGTTAAAATAACAATAGGCTAGCAGAAACAGTAACTGACCACAGGGAAAATTTTCCAGCATGCCCAGTAGGCTTGTGGCTATTTTCTTTTACAATGCTCTTTTTTCTATTTCCTTTGGCATTTTCTTAGCTGGCAAGGTCATGTACTAGAAAAAAGTTACTGAGGTAGGAATGAAAAGACTTAGGTTTCAATCCAACCTCTGAACCTGTGATATGGAATAACCCTTTCTGGGTTGTAATGACCTTAATTTTGAGGAAGAAATAGAGTAGGGACATGGCCCAGGGAGACAGCTCATAAATATTCAGACTGCATCAGCCAGCACCTGAGCACTAGGTGGGACAGGAGGGGCAGAGGACAGGGCCATTAGGAGTTTCCACGTGGGACAAAGACGAAGGAGAAAGTTGGGGGAGTGTGTCTCTCTCTGGCTGATATGCCTGTGCACTTTGGCATGTACCTTTGCTTGGTAATAAAGCCCTATCATGTTCCAATTTCTGTCCCTCTCTTCTTTCCCTTTCGCTGGTCCTGTGAAAAAATTTTTCTTTTCAGATATAAAACCTGGATCTGTTCTCGGTAACAACTTCACAAAGCAGGGTGGCTATTTAATTTAAGGTCCTTTCAAGTTACAAAATTCCATGATGTACTTTTTCCATACAAACTTCCTTTGTGAATCTAGCTTGAACATCTCTAGTTCTCCCTTTCCCTTCCCGAGTAGCCTTACTGCAGTCTTTAAATATTCCAGTCACAGTTCAGCAGTGAGAATGTAATAAAAGTTTGGAAAGAGATCTCTGAGAATGTTGTGATGCAAATTTCAACCTAATTTGCTTCCAGTGAAGCCATTGGCAAACATATATTTCTCTTCCTCAATTTCACAACCATGCATTGGGAACTAACTGGGTCTGATTTACTACAGGTCTCAACTGACCTTCCAGCTCACTGGCTAAGCTATTAGGTTTGTCTTGGAGTCAGTAAACCTTGGGTCCCTCTGGTCCTCAATCTGGGCCTTGGGCATCATACAAGCATCATTCACCTTGATTGTCTCAGTCAACGACCTTTCCTTTTAACTTACTAGAGATTCTGGGATGTTTTCTTTGAATGAAATACTTTCACAATTGAGATCTCAGAGCCTCAGATAAGAAACCAGTTAAGGTGCCTTAGGCCATTTTTTTATACCTTGAAAAAGTATTATTGCCATAATATACTGTTTTCTTTCAACAGAATTTCCCCTGTGAGACTCTTATGTATTTCTTGGAGCCTCTGATTATTCCTATTTTGAATTGAGAATTCTAGATTTAATACAATAGATATATACCGATGGTCTATGCCAGAAGTCCAAGTTGCTTTGGAGACCATGTTTATGAATTTAACTGTTACCTAAAACTTATTAAATGTTTCTTTTTGGTTATGAGGCCAGTACTTTAATTTTAATACTTATTTCACAGCAGAAATTCTATAATTAAGTTAAGAGGCAACAAGGTGAGGAGGAAATAGACTATTATTTTGAGTTATAGGTTGAATTCTGGGTCTACGGGTTCAAAAAAGAGAGTCCCCATCAGAGAAACCTCATGTGAGCCATATAACAGCTTGAAGCTCCTCATTGCTGGCAAAGCTTCCGTGATATGTATATTAAGAGAAAAAATTCCAAGATAGCTACAGAACTACCATTTCAGGAACAGGCACCCGAGAGCATCACAGGCATAGCTTATGCTACACATATAAGTGCTCTCCAGCCATTCCTTGGCGGCAAAGCCCTTCACTAACTAATGAAGATCTTTATGAAGTCCAGAGTGCTCAGCCAGACTGGTGGCTTCCTGGAAAGAGCTGAGGTTGTAGCACTGATTAGGATAAACTTGGTGCCATCAGAAGAGGTATTAGGGGCCGGCCCGGTGGCGCACTGGATAGTGCGCCGCTTGGGAAGCGCGGCGGCGCT
>NW_007731528.1:119084-123099 GCF_000696425.1 Galeopterus variegatus
GGGTTGCGATCCGTTGCCGGACACGGAAAAAGACAAAAGACAAAAAAAAAAAAAAAAAGAGGTATTAGGTATAGGCCTTTTATGGCAGAAAACCTATGTGGTTGGAGAGTGATGATTAATAGAAGCTGAACAAAGTGCAAGGAGTCTGTGAAATCATGGAGGTGGTCCTGACATCTGTTGGAACTTTGCCAGGGGCTTACCCAATCCCTCTCTGTGGCCTGTGCGTGCTATCCAAAGGTCACACCTTTGTGTTGTGTTGATAGAAACAAAAGTAAGGAAACCCAGAACAGAATAATCCTTGCCTTTTTTGGTCTGTTGGATACAAGCAGGTTCAAATTTTAGTGACAACATTCACCAGTAATATTATTTAGGGCAAGTTCCTTCAAATTCCTAGGTCTTGCTTTTCTCACCAATAGATAAAACAAAATAATTAAACCTTATGAGGTCATTATAAGAATTAAATTGAATCGCATATGTAAAGTACTGGGTATATAGTAGGTGCTTAATAAATGTCAGCTGTCATTTCTATTAGGGTAATGATAAAAACGATGATAGTGGTGATACTAATTTTTGAACAAATACTTATCACAGAGTTTGGTACATAGTAAGAACTCAATATTCATTTCCTTTCCTTCTCATTTTCAGATTACTTCATATCAAATGTTTACAGTGTTTCGTGCTAAGAAGTGGGGGGAAAATCACCTTTGGATGCAAAATAGCTGAATTTTTTCTTCCTCACTATTCTCCAAGTATTAATGAACATCCACACTCGAGTCATTTTTCTTTTATATTAGAAGAACATTAATGGCAACAAAGATTCTGAATCTTATTCCATCCAAAATATGACAGAAGCTATTATTCAACAACATTTACAATGTGCAGGTGTACTATCTCATTTAATGCTTACAATTTTATGAAATGATTATTACTGCCATTCTCATTTTACGAATGAGAAAAATTTGGCTAATAAAAGTAAAATAAAACTAGAATAAGGTCACATAGCTAATAGGTAACAGGGTTGGTATTTAAACTTCTGTCTGACTCTAAAATCTTTGCTCAAATCTATTAGGCAACCTCCTCACCAAAGATGGAAATTCTAAGAAAGTTTCTCTTAGCAAACCGTGAAATAATAAAAATTAAGTGAACCAAATATCAGCTTGTTTGTTAAGATAGGGAGTACACACAACATAAAAATGATAAATCAGTTGACTTTTTTACATACTCCGTGTTCCATGAGAAAACTAAACTCATCGATCTTCTTCCCAACTAGTATTTTCAACATTAATAATTTCCTAAAGTAAATTAGAAACTGGGAATTAATTTAATGAGTTTTTCTTCCTAATGACATAGGCCTTATGTCATTGTAGTTTTCAAACCAAGTTGCCATCTAAGTTATCAAAGGATGTGGATTACAGTCTTCTGTGGAACACAGAGTTAAATACAGAATATAATCATTAAAATTTTTCACTGGAGTGGGTATTTCTCATTCTCAAAAAAATTATGTATTTTAACATGGCCAGAATCCTAATTTCCTTAGCAACTTAAGCATGTTTGTTTCTTGTCATATGTTACCTGATCCTCAAAACACATGCTGTCAATATAAAATATGGCTTGTATACATTTTTAAATATGCAATTATAATTTTCAATGAGCTATGTACAAGAGATATATTTGTTCATGTTATTTGCATAGAATGTCAGTCAAATTGGCATCTAGTTCACCCGTTAGCTGTCCTTGAAGCAGAGCACAGAATGCTGAATCCCACACCATCATTAGTGATGCCAATAATTGGCATCTAGTTCACCCTTTAGCTGTCCTTGAAGCAGAGCACAGAATGCTGAATCCCACACCATCATTAGTGATGCCAATCAGAATAAAAATCAGTCACCCATTTTTAACTAAAACTATGAAAACTTGAATCACCTCTGATTTGTCAAATCATTTCATGGAGTACTGATACCATTAATAAATCATAATAGTCCTACAAAGGGACCAGAATTCCCACCATAAGATTTATGGGCAAAATCATTATACTGAGGAGGAGAAAGATTAAAATAAAAGGTTTGGACATTTAAAGCAAATTAGTATTTGAAAAAGAAAAAATATCTTGAAATATTATCTTTCCAGTCAATCTACATCATTTTATTTGTTTTGTTGGTTGGTTTAATACCCATCTTGAACAAAATGTTTTTGGGAAGGGGGATGTCAGAACAGTAAAAAAAAAAAAAAATTGAGTAGTTTCTATGCTAAGGATTGAGTAATTCGCTAAGGGGAGGTGGAGCTACAATAGTGAGGGAGCTTGAATCCTATGAGGAATGGTTGAGGAAACTGTATTTAGCCTCAGAGATTTAGCAGAGGACATGCTAGATGCTTTCATTTATTTGAAATTGTCATATGGAAGTGGATTAATAAACAAAACAATGGTAAATGGGTAGAAGAAACAGGAGGCAGGTTTCAACTCATCATAAGGAAAGACTTTGTAAATATTAGAGTTGTGCATTACTATGTAATCCGGATACTACTGAAAATAATCAAACACAGGTTGAGGTCAAGAATACCATAGGGGGAAAAATGTATTATATACAAGAAGAAAACTAGGTAGATGGACAGGAATCTTTCTTTCTGTTATAAATGTCTCTGTTCTGGAGAATAAGAAGACATAGACATTAAAGTATCCAAGGATAACTTTAAAGGAAAATGTCAGAAAAAAAGAAAAGAGAGAAAAATTTAGAATAAATAGAAAACATAAAAAATCAAACCGAGTGTAAAATATTGCCCTAGGTTGGGTTCCTCCAGAAGCTGACTCTAAGACTTGAATTTAGTTTGCTGAATACTTATTAAAGAGTTCTCTCAGGGACAATCCCTGGAGAAGGGAAGAAAACAAAATAGGATTGACCAGAGAGAGGTCAAGATGTGAGGAAGGACCAATGACAGCCTAAGCCTACTCCGAAAGTTGTGCTGGAGCTAGACTACCACTTCAGAGTGGTTCTGAGTTGGGTCACAATGGTCAGGCTTTTATACAATTTTATCAGTCATTCATTGGATGTGGGCCATCCCAGGAAGGGATGCAACCTTCAGCTAGGTGACTCCAGCTGCAGCAGATCCTGGAATAGCTGACAGATGAAGATTTATCCAGCAGCACTCCAACAATAGGGGCAATATGTTCTTCTTTGAAGGGAGAGCTGGGGGACATATCATGGTGTCCACCAAATCCACTCCTAGTGGCAAGTGAATCTACTTTTTCATGTTCAATTTGGGAATAGCTTCTACAAGAGTCTAGTAGACCACTCTTCTTGAATGAACTTTATAGAAGAGAAGGGTTAATGAGGCAAAGTACAACCACTGCAGCTGGTCTCAGAACCACAGCTAAAACTCCTTGTGCCCTTCTACCAGTGGATCACCATTCTCCATTCTATATACCCCTCAGCAGTGACATTTGCTCAATCAGTAATGGTAAGTGAAACCCATACTACTGGGCAAAGCATAGACCCCTTTGCATTATGTGTCTATTGTGCCAGTGCTAGGCTGATAACAATTTCCCAAGGCACTCTCTGTACTTGGTTATTTGGTGACTCTTTCCTGGTGGAAGTTCTCTGGTGGGAGTTTTTGTGTCATATAAAGATTTTCACACTCTTTTTCCACTCCTATATGTCCATCCACATATTTTTATTTGCATGCCCCTACCTGGGGATTGATTCTCATCAATCTTCCAATATTTCTCTTTACAGGCCCCTGAATATCCAGCCAACCCACTCATCATGGCCCATGAGTCTTCAGGCCACCTCTTTTTCTACACAAAGCAGATGACAAGGTGCACCACTTAAATCTCCACCACTGGGAGGATTTTCACTTGCCACTGTCTTATAAGAACATCCGCGGAAGCAGCTATAGTGCAGCTGCTGTCACTGTTAGTTTGCAACCACACACACTGAAAAGGCTCATCTGTGAACCAGTCTTGTGCTTTTTCCTCTTCTCTCAACTAGTTGTATGGGATTTCTCCACACAGCCATTGGTG
>NW_007731528.1:123996-125495 GCF_000696425.1 Galeopterus variegatus
TGACAAGTCTGCTTCCACCATAGCCTGGCCTAGCTATAGTTCCTTTTTCTGTTTTAAGCTGCTCTTGAAGCTTCCATGTCACTTGGTATATGGGTCAACACAGTATTCTCAGTTGAATAGGCTGCTTTGAGAATCTGAAGAGGGCTACCAGGCATTGTGCTTCGTTCATTGATGTGGGGAGGTGCAAAATGCATTCATTTAATTTTTACTTTATGTCGGATATCCTGGAATGCCTAGGACTGTTAGACAACTAAGTTTTCACTGATATGGCATACCCCTGAGTCTACAGGTTTATCTCTCATCTTTTGGATCACATGTGTCTTAACATGGTCTTTAATATGCTAGCCACTTTTTGATCATCTGGCCCAATTAACATGATGGCATTGACATAGTAGATTGACATGGTATTCTGCAAGATGTTTAGATTGTCCAAACCTCTTCATATTATATTATAATAGCAGAAGGGAAAATTAACTTAATCTTGGAGCTAACCTGTAAATACTTACTGTTGTCTGTTCCATCTGATCTCAAACGACTTCTGACCTTTTATTCTGCTAGTGATGGAAAAGAACAAACACATTTGATAAATCAATGGCTATATTCCATGTACCTATGGCTGTTTTAATCTGCTCAAGCAAAGATACCTCATTTGGTATGATCCTGCAATCAGGGCTACTCTTGGTTGAGTTTGCCATGGTCAAATGCCATTTTCCAGGGTCCATCTACTTTCTGCAAGGGACCGACTGGTGAATTGAGTGGAAGAATGGCAGGGACCAGCAACCCTTCATTATGTAGATTGTTAGGAGAGGCATTAATGTTCACCAACCCTATGAGAGAGGGTATTATTTTTGATTTGTTATCTTGGATGGGAGTTTTTGCAGTATCAGAGACTTCTATTTGGAATTTCATACTATGACAGCTTTTAACTCACAGGCCAAGGACCCAATGCAGGTGTTGTCTATTACCATGGATGTCTGTTATGATTACATTTGGGACTGGGGAAATGACCACAAGGTGGGCCTGTGGACCCCGTGGACACCACAAGCCAGTTTTCATTAATTACCTACCCTCCTTATTCTTCCCACTTCCACGGTTCGTGATGACACTAGGCCTTCATGTATCAATGCAACTCAGACCCTGTCCCATGATTCCATAAAATGTTTGGCTATTTTCCTTTCTCTGGTGCATAATTATCCTAGCATATAGTTGGGTATTCTTTATTAAATCAGTCTGAAGAACTCTGTCTTTTAATTCATGTGTTTAGACAATTTTCATTTAATGTAATTATTAATATGTTTGCATTTGGCCTGTCATTTTCTTGTTTTCTCTTCATGTTTTTCAGTTTTTTCTGTGTCTTTTTTCCTGATTTGTTGTGAGTTGTTTGAATATATTTTAGTATTGCATTTTAGTTTATCTATGTGGCCTTTTGACTTTATGTCTTTATTTAGTTATTGTTAGTTATTACTATAGAAATTACAATATACATACCTAATTTTTCA
>NW_007731528.1:126678-127352 GCF_000696425.1 Galeopterus variegatus
TAGGCAAAACAAACAATGAAAAAAGTATTTATCCACTTAATATTTCTAAGTTCTACTAACAGGACAAATTCAATTCTTAATTGTATTTATGTTTAACATACTGAGGCTTTAAACAAAATTTAAAGCTTTTGTTTTCATTCTTCTTATCAAATGTAACAATATACCCACCAAACATGCTTCATATTTCATTTATCAATGTGCCTCTTCAGTAATTTTGGCCACTGTTGTCATCTCTTTGCAAGGGCAGCTTCATGGTTGGGGCTTGCATAGATCTGGGCCGGGAGATCTGAAATTTTCTCCACAATTATCCTAGAGGCTCCTTTGCTAGTCCTTTGGCCAAAAAAGGAGAATTTCTTGGACATTTTTCTATTCACAACCACTGATTTGAGATTCCCTAAAACTTAAGGTGGGAGACATGGGAGAAAAAAACAAAACAGGAAACTCAAAGCTGTATTGACTATTCTTTTTATCTCCTTTCCAAATCTGCCTGCTATTACTTACTTTTCAGAGTTCTCAGTTAGTAGATTTATTTATTTTGTCCAGGGCTTTTAGTTATAATAAGTGATAGAGAAAGGGTGGAGTGTGTTTACTCCATCTTAATGGAAATTTCAACCCCCAAAATTGAAGTTTGAAAAATTTAGAAACAAGTTTTTTTGTGAACCTCACACAAAAAA
>NW_007731528.1:128441-134706 GCF_000696425.1 Galeopterus variegatus
TTGATGATTCACTAAATTAAATAATTTTCATAATATAAAATAGTAGTATAAAATGGGCAGGCATAGTATATTAGTCCTTAAACTAATAACTTAAATGATCATTACTTATTAATGTAAATTTACTGACTAATTAATGTTTAAATTATCATTTCTCTATACTACCACCATATTTCCCATTATTAAATTCACACACTATCAATAGATGCCATTAATGCTATTGTTGGTATTCAGGACTGGGTCAAGTATGGCCCATGTGGTCCCATCATCTAGGTGCTAGTAGAATCCTCATGTGCTCTCCCTTTAAAATGCATTGGGTGCACGATGTTACTGATCTGCTGTATCAGTTTCTAGCAGACAGTTGTTTTTAGAAAGGCTATAATGACAAGCTTTGTATTGACAACATTATGAGGTGGAAATAATGTTACTGACCTGCTGTATCAGTTTCTAGCGGCCAGTTGTTTTTAGAAAGGCTATAATGACAAGCTTTGTATTGACAACATTATGAGGTGGAAATGAGTCAAAGGAACAAGTAAATTACTTTCTAGGGATGAGAAGGGAATTTAATATACCTTAAATATGCTGTTAATATATATTTTCTGAGCTCCACTGTATGCCAAGAGCTAGGCTAAGACCTGGAAATCAAACGTGGAAAAAATATGCCTATCCACAGAATTAAATATGCTGTTAATATATATTTTCTGAGCTCCACTCTATGCCAAGAGCTAGGCTAAGACCTGGAAATCAAACGTGGAAAAAATATGCCTATCCACAGATCTGTGGAAAAGTCAGAAATTCCTGAACTAGATTGTAAGTCCTTTCTGGATAGCGACTTCATTTCGATTTCTTTAGTGATCTCAGCACTTAGCAGAGTTTCTGACATGTGACACGGTAGTAAGTACCTCTTACTTCAATGAATGCATGATTTTTACAATTCTAGTAATGCTATGATGAAAGTATGTAAACTTCAATCCCAGATCACCAGGCAAACTCTTACCTGTCAATTAAGACCAGTTCCCATATCATCTCTTCAGGGAAATAGCTCTACCTTTGAGCCTTAACAGTCATTTAAAAAAATTTTTTTTGCATTCATTCAAGTATCCATTCAACAAATATGTATTGGATAATTACTACACTGTTTTATAAGTATCTGATTATGTATCTTTTCCTTTCCTCCCTAATACATGCCTTCCCACTACTCCACCCTCCCAACATCAACCAACAGGGCAAGGACTGAGTCCCAGTCTCCTTTTTAACAGCTAACATAGTAGCTGACACTTTACAGAAAGTACATAGATGCTGAATGAATAAAAATTTTGAGTTAATTTCATTGCTAATTTTTTTTCAGGTAACATCATTTTTAGGACACCCTGGATCACAGTAATCTAAACTTGAGAGACCAGAGTCTCCATGAATTTCTATCACAACTTTTTAACAGGGTAGAATAATTGAGATCTCTTCTTTCCCATTTCTATTTTCCTCTTGGCACTCTAAGATAGGAGACAAACACACACACAGTAGGGCTAATCACTATACCAACCTATGCTAATGTAGTGTTTTAATTTTTAAAATTTATTTAAATACTTTTTAGGGTCACACCATTTTTACAAATAAAGTATAACCGAATAGCAAAGAGTAAAATGTCTCTGACAGAATCAAGGACAAGAACTCAAAGGCACTTGACTCCTCTCAACCCTGGCAATATATCTATGGGGACCCCATGGAACACAACTTGAAAACCACCATTCTAAAGAAATACTCCTGCTTGTCATCAGTTGTGAAAACTGTCCTCTTGAATGGTGTCTAGGCAATCATTTTTTCTTTAATACCTCCCATTTTCTCTTATGTAGAAATCTCATCAGAACATTATACCCACCAAAAATTACAAATCCTATTCTTTGTTACATTTTGGTTAAAATAATGAAAGTCAGAGGCTTGCTATATAACAAGAAAAGAATTAATGATTCTGTCTTGAAAGCAGTTGTACTCCTAGCAGTTCCTACAGGATTGCAGGGAGGGGTACACTTTTGTAGATTTGCTTAAGCCTCTCTGCCTGATAACAGTTTCCGTAAGTATGTTTCAGTGAGATATAAATACCAGTCACATCTGTTCTCTTCCCAATTCTTTGTTTTTATCCACATAGCTCTAGTTCTCCCCTCTAAGCACTTTGCAGAGACTTAAATACAGAGTAGGGACAAGCTAAACCCTGTTGTCTAAGGTGGTGGTGGGAAATAAGTGAGTCCAAAATAGGAATGTGGATTAAAATATATTACATATTTAAAGCGATTTCAATCTTTTTAGCATCTCTGACCAACACTGGCTATACAACCAGTGAAGAATCAGAGAAAGCTTGTTTTTTGATATTCTCTGTAATTTGTCATTCATTTTCAGCAGTTCCTTTCCTTTGGCTCCTCTGTTCCCCTGCCCCCTCCTTCCCAGCAACTCCTACCTCCACCACCTTCTCCCCACCTCCACCAACAATTGCTAGGATTGGCCTTCCCTTGGTTTTAATCCTTAAGCTTCAATGGCAGCCAGAATAGTTAGCAGACCAGTGATAAACCCTCAGGTCCCTTCCGCTCTGAACCATAACATTCCCTACTCACTCCTTTCTTCACTCCATGTTGGCCCAGTTCCTAGGACTGAGTTTCTTTCTTGTTCGCTTCTCATGGCATGTTTTCCTGGACAGGGAACTATGCAAATGCAACTTCAAGTCAAGTCCCCAGGGCTGCCTCCCTTTCTAATTATATTTCCCCTCCTAACTCCTCCTATCCAGACACTCTGGTGCTAACACAGGCCCCCGGCCCCCCCGCCATTTAGGTAGATGTGTTTAATCCATCAAGCTATATTCTTATGCTGTGTGTAATTTTCCTTACTATATCATACTTGAGATTTTTATTAAAGTAAAGTTATAGACAGAAAACACCAAACAAAAATCTACCGAAATTAAAACTAACAAAAAGTAACAAGGATTTGGAAAAAGTGTTTATATATTTTACAGGGAACAAGATTTGGAAGGAGAAAGTCTATGGAGCTGAGGGGTACGGATAAGAGCCACTCACGGATAAGAGTGACCGGATAAAAGAAGGCAGACAGTGTTTATATATTTTACAGGGAACAAGATTTGGAAGGAGAAAGTCTATGTAGCTGAGGGGTACGGATAAGAGCCACTCACGGATAAGAGTGACCGGATAAAAGAAGGCAGACAGCTAGAGAAGTATCCAGAGATGATGAGAGAGATGATGAGTTATCCTGCAGTTAAACACAGCGACGATTTTTATAAAAGGCTACCCAGTACTTTTGATGAGATGCTTATACACTGCTCTTGTGACTCGAGGCATTCCATCACGCCTGGATTTCCCTTGCTATGTCTGTAACCACTTAATTGGCATCTCCAAGCGACAGTGCCACTCCAGTGCCTTCTCAAGAATCAGTCTGTTTCAGGGTCAGTTTTTCTAGGCCCCGCTCCTGTTGGCCCCCATTTATGTGACTTTTTGAACACCTATCTTTTACTGATCACAATATGCCTAAATCAGCAACCTTTTATAGCCATGTCAAATGTTTTCTCACACAATATAAATGTTTCTGTTCTCCAATGCTGAGGCAGGTCATAAAACATATTCAGCACTGTTATTTAAAGTGCATTTTGGCCTGACTCCTTGGTAGGTTGGAGTGAGAAAATTCAGAGCAGGAAAAGGTTATTAGCAATTTTCATGGATCAGGAAAGCTCATTTAAGTGATAAATCTGCAGGACAAGAGTAAAAATTGCCTATAGATAAGTTATATCATGACAAGATAATGCACCATATAACCCTAGCCTACATAAACTTTGTTATCCTGGGTCAAATTTTAATTCTTTTTCCTTTAGGATATTCTGAAGTCATCAGGAGCCATAATTTCCTAAATTTTGTTATTATTTGCTTGTTTGTGGACTTGTCACACCCATACAAAGAATACAATGGTCCTCTCTTTTCTTCTGGGAATAGTTTCCAGACCCCCAGTGGATGTCTAAAATCACGAATAGTACAGAACTCCATATACTATGTCTTTTCCTATAAATACATACCCCTGATAAAGTTTAATTTATAAATTAGGCACAGTAAGAGATTAAGTACAGTAACTAATAATAAAACAGAACAATTATAACAATATGGCAGCATCACTGCTCTTGCACTTTGGAACCATATTAAGTAAAATAAGGGTTTCCGTGATACCACAAATTGATCTGATAAAAAGATGGCTAAGTGACTAACAGGCTGGTAGCGAATGCTGGGATGCTAGACAAAGAGACGATTCACATCCCAGGCAGGATGGCGCAAGATTTCATCATGCAACGCAGAACAGCATGCAGTTTAAAACTTAGGAATTGTTCATTTCTGAAATTTTTCATTTAATATTTTTGGGCCATGGTTGGCCACAAGTAACTGAGAATTCAGAAAGCAAAACTGTGGATTACGGAGGGATTTCTGTATAGAGCTTGAACAAAGAGAAAGTGAAACATTATGAAGACTACATTTTTAATTCATTTTACTTGAAACTAGAGAACTACAGAAGTAATTTGTGGTGTCCTGTTTATCTTGGCCAAAAAAAAAGGCCTTCTTAAGTGATAAATTCTTGTGACTACCAGTTCTAATTTTTAAAGTAGCATAGTATTTTGTGTAGATATCTACCAAGTCCAATTGGTCTAGAGTGTTGTTTAGATCTTGTGTTTCTCTGCTGATTCTTTGCCTAGGTGATCTGTGCAATATTGACAGTGGGGTGTTCAGGTCCCCTGCTATTATGGTATTAGTGTCTATTTTCTTCTTTAGGTCTAACAGAGTTTGCTTCATAAATCTGGCTGCTCTGACATTGGGTGCGTATATATTTATGATTGTTATGTCTTCTTGATGGATGAATCCTTTTATCATTATGTAGTGGCCCTCATTATCTCTCTTTATGGTTTTTAGTTTAAAGTCTATTTTGTCATATATAAGAATAGCTGCTCCAGCTCGTTTTTCATTTCTGTTTGCATGGTAAATCTTTTTCCATCCTTTCACTCTTAGTCTATGTGAGTCTTTATAGGTGAGGTGGGTCTCTTGAAGGCAGCATATAGTTGGGTCCTCCTTTTTAATCCAGTCAGCCAGTCTGTGTCTTTTGATTGGGGAATTTAAGCCTTTTACATTGAGTTGTTATTGAAAAGTGTTGATTTAATCCTAGCATTTTATCGATTTTTGTTTGGGTGTCTTAATTGTCTTTTGTTCCTTTCTTTCTGATTTACTGTTTGTTTTCTGTATTTGTTGGTTCCTTGGGTTGCAGCTAGTGTTTTTGTTCATTTGTTTTCTTTTCATGATTGTCATTTTTATTATACTTGTGGGTTTTGATTTTACTTGGATTGTTATGGCAGTGGTAGTTATCTTTCAGGATCCAATCCCAGTACTCCCTTGAGAATTTCTTGTAAGGGTGGTCGTGTGGTGATGAACTCCCGCAGTTTTTATTTGTGTGAGAAATATACTATTTGCCCTTCATTTTGGAAGGACAGCCTTGCAGGGTAGAGTATTCTTGGCTGGCAATCTTTGTCTTTTAGTATTGTGAATATATCATCCCATCCCTTTCTAGCTTTTAGGGTTTGTGCTGAGAAGTCTGATGTTAACCTGATTGGGGCTCCCTTATAGGTGATTTGACACTTCTCTCTTGCAGCTTTTAAGATTCTCTCTTTGTCTTTGAGTTTTGCAATTTTGACTATAACATGTCTTGGTGAAGCTCTTTTTGGGTTGAATATGTTTGGGGATCATTGAGCATCCTGGATCTGAAGATCTGTGATTTTTCCTATGCCTGGGAAGTTTTCTGCCACTATGAATATGTTTTTAATACATTCTCCTTTTCCCTCCCCTCTGGAATACCCGTGACTCGGATATTTGAGCGCTTAAGGTTGTCTAATATCTCTGTCAGATTTTCTTCAATATCTTTGATACTTTTTTCTTGTCTGCTTGTGTTATTCCAAACAGCCCATCTTCAAGTACAGAGGTTCTCTCTTCAACTTCCATTATCCTGCTGGTTAAACTCTCCATTGTGTTTTTTATTTCGCTGAGTAACTTCTTCAGTTCGTGAAGTTCTGCTACATTTTTTTTTAAGACAGTGATTTCCTTGTACATTTCCTCTTTCAGGTCCTGTATACTTTTCCTGGTTTCATCATGCTGTCTAGCTGAGTTTTCTTGTATCTCATTCAGTTTCTTTAGGATTATCACTCGAAATTCCCTGTCATTCATTTCAAGGGCTTCTTGTTCTATAGGAT
>NW_007731528.1:135668-141531 GCF_000696425.1 Galeopterus variegatus
GGCCAACAGACACATGAAAAAATGTTCAACATCATTCAGCATTTGGGAAATGCAAATCATAACTACACTGAGATACGTTCTCACTCCAGTTAGGATGGCTAATATTCAAAAGACTGAGAATGATAAATGCTAGCAAGGTTGAGGACAAAAAGGAACTCTCATACATTGGTGGTGGGACTGCAAAATGGTGCAGCCTCTATGAAAAATGGTATGGTGGTTTCTCAAACAATTGCATATAGATCTACCATATGACCCAGCTATCCCACTGCTGGGAATATACCCAGAGGAATGGAAGTCATCAAGTCAAAGGTATACCTGTTCCCCAATGTTCATTGCAACATTATTTACAATAGCTAAGAGTTGGAACCAGCCCAAATGTCCATCATCAGATGAGTGGATACAGAAAATGTGATATATCTACACAATGGAATACTATTCAGCTATAAAAAAGAATGAATACTGCCATTTTCAACAACATGGATGGACCTAGAGAGAATTATATCAAGTGAAACGACTCAGGCACAGAAAGAGAAATATCACATGTTCTCACTTATTTGTGGGAGCTAAAAATAAATAAATAAATACACAAACTGCGGGGGTCAGCTGGGGAGAAGCAACAACAATTACAATTCCTTGAAGTTGATATGACAAGTGAACAGATATGAGGTTGTTGGGAGGGAGGGGCAGAAGGAAGACAGAGGGAGGTTTTGGTAATGGGCCACAATAATCAACCACATTGTATATTGACAAAATAAAATAATATTAAAAAATAAAAATAAAATAAAATAAAAAGACAGCAACATGCTTCAAGGCCATAGCAAAAATCTAAGTAAAATAAAATTTACTGTAACAGTTCACATTGTAATTTTACTTTAAAAATAATTTACACAATGCTGATTTCAGTGATAACTATTAAACTTTCAAAACTTTCCTATTTGCTTCTGTATTCTGATTCATTTGTTCCTATTTCCTTGAGTAGCTGGAATATGTCTTGGAGTCATTTCTGTTTTTGTTTATTTCAGTGAGACTATATGGATACTTTTTTGGAAACTTTGCATAACTGGAATGACATTCTATTGCTTTCTTATACGATTAACAATTTGGCTGAATGTAGAAATCATCTGTTACAATTTTTTTTCCATGTAAATTCTATTTAAATATTTTCTAAATAAATAATTTTGTGGAGGAGATATCAGAGGCCAGACAGAATTTTGTTTCATTGTAAGGCATTTTTGCCAAAATTCTTACGAGATTCTTTATTCATATTTAAATAAAGTATGTGTGCGTGTATGTATATGCATATAAAAATATACATGCATGTATGTGTGTGTATATATATGTATATGAGGGGTCTTCAAAAAGTTCATGAAAATATTCATATTATCTTTTAATGCTACTTTTCCATAAACTTTTTGAAGTACCCTCATGTAGCTATCTATCTACTCACCTATCTCATATTTAACTTACATATATATTTTTATTATGAATATTCATGAGATACAAAGCTAATTGTCACCCCTCGTACCCATTTCGTGAGGGCCAGATTCATACTGGCAGCATACCCATTACCAGAAATTACTTTAGGACCCTGTGTTCCCCACCCAATTAATCTCCATCCTCCCGTCCCCTTCCTTTTTCCCTCCAACTTCACTTTGTAGCCCTAGGAATTTTTCTTCCCTTTGTAAGACCAATGCACTACTGTGGTCTTTCTTTCCTTCCTTCTTCCTCTCTTAGCTCCCACATATGAGTGAGCAGTTTCCTCCCTTTGTAAGACCAATGCACTACTGTGGTCTTTCTTTCTTTCCTTCTTCCTCTCTTAGCTCCCACATATGAGTGAGCACATGTGGTATTTATCCCTCTTTGCTTTGCTTATTTCACTGAATATAATTTTCTCCAGGTTCATCCATGTTGTTGCAAATGGGAGTATTTCATTGTTTTTTGTGGCAGAATAGTATTCCATGGTGTATATATACCACAGTTTCATTATTCAATCATCCATCGATGGACGTTTAGGTTGGTTCCATGTCTTGGCTATTGTAAACAAAGCTGCTATAAACACGGGAGTACAGGTATCCCTTTGACATGATGATATTATCATTATTCAATCATCCATCGATGGACGTTTAGGTTGGTTCCATGTCTTGGTATTGTAAACAAAGCTGCTATAAACACGGGAGTACAGGTATCCCTTTGACATGATGATATTATTTTTATATATTTAAAGGACTTATCCAGGTGTTTTTCTCTTCATTAAGCATCAAAAAAACTTAACACCTTTTGAGTTCAAATTTCTCTTCACCTCAGGAACATATTCTTCCTTTACATCTGGTCTATTTGTTCTGGATTGGTTTTCAGGAGCTAAATAGTGTGTATTAAGTCTCTTTTGGCTGAACTCTAAGTTAAAGATATTTTTTAACTTTTACTAATTTTTTTATTTCTTTTCCTTTCTTGTCCTTTTTTCTATAATGAAAAAAAAAAGTATCTTACATTTGTTTTCCACAATATTGATTTGGTTTTTCAGACTGGCCTTGATTGCTCTAATATAAATTTTAATTTTTTTGCTTTTTAGTATCATTATAAATTTTCTTATCTCATACCATTTCCATCAGAGTTTTCTGCTTTTTAGCACTATTTAATTCCAAGTACTGTTTCATTTAATCTTATCCTTCTTGTTTCATAAAGTTTATCTTGTTTCATAAATATTGAGAGAAAAGAAAAAGCCTATTTCATGATTTTTGTGTATTTATTATTTAAAAGGTTTTAAAGTATATTTTTCTCTGCATTTAAGTATTTCATAGTTTCTATTTCTATATTGCAGAATCATTTAATATGTAATATTGTTAAGTGATTTTTTTTGATTAGTTTGTTGGCTTTAATGATTAGAAGTGTCTGAAAGCCCAGTGTTTAACCATATGTAGGAAGTTATTTATTTCTTGGACTTTCTCACTATCTACTCTCGTTACTGTTAGAATCTTCTTCTTTCAGCTTCAGATGGAAGGCTAGTAAATTGATATAAATGGGTATGATCAGCTCAGACTAGGCTTATTTAGAGACAAAACAGAGTCAGGGGTAGTTCAAATAGGGGAATATCATGTTACTCACTTGATTTCTTTTGAGTTGAATCAACTTTCTTTATCAAACTTCTTTTGTGTTTCAGTATCTAGTTAAGATACAAACTATGGTTGTTTCTAGACTTCTTAACAATGTTATGCTTATAAACATTATTTTAAAAACATGAAATATACTACTATAACAATAATATGAATCATTTTAGTATGAAAAATAATCATAATACCACTATCCTATAATTGATTTCATGCTTTTGCATACTGTATCCCAACCCTTTAATGTAATCTTTCAAACCTTACACAGTAAATAAACCCATAAACATATGTAGTATTTTTCTAAAAGTAATCAAAAATAAGGAGAAATGCAGGCTCGTACTTTGACCAAGAAATCCTTTGTAAGATGGCTGGGACCTGGAATGTCTGTTCCTCCTTCAGGGTATAATTTTCTTTCTGCCCAGAGAAAAGTGAGGTAAGTCAGTGGATCATGGCAAAATCGATTCAACATTTTCTAAGTAGAGTCTCATCTACTTTTCAAACTTACAGAAACTAAGCTATTTATTGTTGAAACATACCACTTAAAATGAAGTGCTTTCAGTGCAAACAGGAATTTGGATTAAGAATGACAATTTGGGTGAAAAGTTAAAAACTAGTATGCAAAATCTATGAGTATGTATTCTCACAAACAGAATGTAAGAACATGAAGACTGCTAATTGCAGTTTCAGTGGAATTTGTCACAAACTGCACACAGCTAAAGCATTCCTTTGAACACATTAATCCGTTGTTTTTCATTCTGAAAGATTCAGTGTTGAGAAATTCTTCCATTTGCGGCAGTTGCTACATGTACAAATTTAACGTGCAACCTGTCTTTTTATCTTGATTCTTTGATAATGTTACCTGTGATATGTTGGAAACATCATTATTTAAGGGATTCTACAGTAACTATGCTTACTTGGATTAATTTGGTATTATTGTTCCTAACCTTATTTTTTTTCAGAGAAAGGAAAAAAAAATTATGATTTAAATTGCTCACTAGAATATTTTTAGCTGAAGATATTATTATAAGGGTCCAAATTTCCTTCCCAGACAAGCAGAGGATCAAAGGCTTAGCCTGGGCTATAGTTCTAGAAACTAAGGCTGGACCTGGGAGTGGAGCAGGGACAGGGTTTTGGGGAAAAAAAGAAAAAAGCAGTTTTGGGGAAAAACTATAAGTCCTGTAGAAACATAGGCAAAGGGTGTACTATATAGCATGCTGGTGATTAAAAACCAAGAGAAGATCCTGTGAAACTGTGAAAATTAGGTTTGTAGTTATCAAGACTTGAGTGGGTAGGTTCAGGAGGGAAGAAGGTAAGAGGAGAGTAACGGAGGCATGGTTAAAAGAATGACAGGAGCCAAAGAAATAGTTGATTCTGACACTGTCACCCAGACTCTGTAAGGGTCAAGCACCCTACATAGGGCGAACTTTATTCCCATCTTGGGTTTCTGAGTTAATTCTGTTGTGGTATCTGTAGACTAGACAAAGCAAGAGGTAGCAAAAAGTGTAGCAGATTTTTGAGTGTGACTGCAGTTGAAAAATTAGTGAACTGACACTTTTCACACCTTGAATTTGAGTTTGAATATATCAACTTCCAAATTTAGCAATGAATAGTGCCTTATAACAGAAAGCAAATTGGAAGGTCAAGATAGTTTTTTGACTTGTTTCCTGATTTTCCCTAAAACAGAGGAAACACCTTTGATCTGTCTTTACAGTATTTTTTCCCCTGTTCAGGAAAATTTTAATTATATCTCTGGTTATTGCTCTTTATATGATATGCTAAATTGAAAGCAAATTGGAAGGTCAAGATAGTTTTTTGACTTGTTTCCTGATTTTCCCTAAAACAGAGGAAACACCTTTGATCTGTCTTTACAGTATTTTTTTCCCTGTTCAGGAAAATTTTAATTATATCTCTGGTTATTGCTCTTTATATGATATGCTAAATTCTCAAGGTTGGATCATGGGTCTAGATTCATATTTTTAAAATGTCACATTGCTTTTCTCCTGTTTGACCATTTTTTCTTTATATTTTAAAGAAACAGAGAAATGAAGTAGCATAGAAAGTTTGAGTAATGGTGACAAAATAAATAGTAATCGAGACACAGAGTGAGTATGGGTAGTAGTAAGGCAGCATATAATGGAGCAAGTATTGGACTGGGCATTCAGAGACATGCCGAAGAAGTTCCTTAACCTCTCCAGGTTTAAATTGCCTCATACGGAAAATAATAATGGGTTGGATCAGATGAGCTCTTTAGGGGATGTGTGTTTGTGAGCTGGGTGAAAGTGGAATTTAATCTATACAATCCTTTCCTACTATGTTTCATGCACTGTGTTAGGTTAAAAGGAAGAGAATTCAAGAGCAGGAAGGAAAAGTCTAAAATAAAATTTTATGTACTACAGTATTTCACACCAAGGCATTGTATATCAAATGTGAGTGACTTTAGCTAGACTTTATAGATTTAGCAATTCCTCTTTGATAGAACAATTACTAAGTGCTAAGTACTATGTTAGGCACTGAAAATGCTAGAATAAGCCTACTCTCTAAGTATGAAGAATTTAGTTTAGTTGGGATGACAAATTAATCTGTGTGACATGATAAATAACATAATTGGAAATACACATGTGGAATATTATAGAATAATTTTGATTTATACTAGTGGGATTAGGGTTTAACAGTTGTTTTTTTTTTTTTTTTACTACCCCATGTGTCAAGAAAGTGCAAGAACATTTACTAAGTTCTAATTTAATTTATTAAATAATCTA
>NW_007731528.1:141797-144611 GCF_000696425.1 Galeopterus variegatus
GTGGAATATTATAGAATAATTTTGATTTATACTAGTGGGATTAGGGTTTAACAGTTGTTTTTTTTTTTTTTTTACTACCCCATATGTCAAGAAAGTGCAAGAACATTTACCATGTTCTAATTTAATTTATTAAATAATCTATCAAGTTGATATTATCAACATTATCAATTTCACATTATGAGACAGAAGGTGCAATAAATAGGTTGCATTATATTTGACATTAGTACAGGGCACACACACATACATTCAAATATAGACCCAAATGGGTAGAGCTATTCAAGCTAGCTTTCCTTAGTCCCAAATAACAGTCAAGAAGAGTATTCTGAAGCTTCCATATTTCAGAAGATGAGAAAGAAGCTTTACTCTACAGAAAGTACAGTGGAACATAGGTGGGAAACACTAGTAAAAATCACTGAGGAAATCGCTATTGTGGAAGGAAACTGTCAGAGAATAATGATTATCCAAATTATGCAAGTGTATCTTCCATATGCTATTGTGCAGTCTTTCTCAATCTGCAGTTTGAGGACTTCTGTGGTGGGGGGAAGGGGGAAAGAAGGGGTGTAACTTCTCTATATTTTAAATTTTGTGCTTTTATTTAAATATATTTTTAAATGAATACATGCATATTTGAGGATCATCTCAATAAACAACTGTATCTTAAGCACTGCATGGTGACTTTGTTGCTTGCATTTATGCTTGTATAACATTCTCTTTAGCATGCAGTAGGGGTACTTTAATGCAATAGGCCATGAAATAAAAGAACAGAGGTGTTCTTACTATGTACATGGTGTGTTCCTAGTAGGTGATAACCAAATGACATTATAGCATACTGTGCAAGGTTTACAGTGGTTTATATTGAGAAAAGTGGTAAGAAAGAATGACTCACATGGTTCACATTAAAATGTTAAAATCAAAAAGGCCTGCTTTGTAGCAAATATCTTAGTCTCACTCTACCCAACAATTTTATTTCAACACTTTAATTACATCATTGGGTTGTTGAGCTAAACTTCGGTTTTGTGGTTATGGATACTTATTGTGCATTTTTTGTTATTGTTAGTTTTATAAGAATGGAAGACAAAAGAAGCTCATTTTGAAGTTTATGCTCATATAATTAAGTAAATCTGTATGGAAAATTTGTTTTTTTCCTTTAAATGGTTTTTACATTATTAAACAACATTTTAGAAACACTTGTGTAGTTGAAAGGTTATGAACCTTGGAATTACAGAGACATATTCAAATTCTGATTCTGTTGCACCTTAGCTGAGGAAGTAAATTAACTTCTTTGAGCCTGTGTTTTCTCATCTACGAAAATGGTAATAGCAATTTTGCTGAGTTGTTCAAATAAAATGAGATAATAGATGAAACTATGCAGTCAATGTATCCTTGCTTCTTTTCTCTTTACCCTGAACCCACATCTTTCCATCTAAATATTTTAGTAGTAACCCACCAGCATAACATGGGCCATGGAGTAGCAGCACGGTGCATTTTTGGTCCATTTAGTCCTGATTGAAATTATGTGAGAGAGGGTGTGGAAGATATGGCTTAAAGCATTGGAATTATTTATAAAAGTAAATTACCCATGGTCTTTCAGGTCCCAGAAAGCTGAAGTAATCAGGATGTGTTTAACACCTGCTTCCTTATGCTGAGCTAGAAGCAATCTCAGGATAAAAATCTTTTTCTCCCTCATTAGACTTTTTTCTCTTTTCTTCAAATTAACATCTGCCTTGAATTTTCAATGCTAGGTAATTAGCAATATAGTAGACTTTATGAATTACTAAGGGGTTTACAAATTTGTCTTTGATTTAAGTTGAAAGATGTAAAAATAAAAAACTTTCAACCCTGGAACATAATAACTGAGACAATTTATATACTTTTCACACATACAAAAATAGAATAGGAAGTAATAGATACAATATATAAAAAGACTGATACTATAGATTATAAAAATTCTTTGGGAAAAAAAGACACCAGCATGAAATCTTTGCTTATAGCATTTTAATGTGACACTTCATTACAAGCATGATCGTATGACAAAATCTTAATAATAACTTTTCAGAGAGTGACAATGAGTCAAACGATCGCATAATAGTCAATTTGCTGATTCATACAATGTAGCACATAGACCACTATGGTCTATTCCATCTTTAAATATTACAATTCCTTATACTCATTTATTAAACAAATAATCTTCACGATCACAGCATCAAATAGGCTATGTGGGTGTTAAAGAAATATGCTGAGTTTACAATCTACTAGAAGAATTAATATATGTGTTCAGTTACTACTATTATGGAATATTTTCTGATAAATGCCTTATGAAAGGAGGTGGTAATAGAGAAGGATCCACAGAAGTGGTGACCTTTGAGCAGAATCTTGAAGGATGAGTACACTTGTTGATAGGAATGGCATAGAGTGACTGTTCCACATTGTGATAAGAACATGAGCAAAGACAGAGAAACAAAGAAGGAAGCTCTGTTTGGAAGTGGTAACTGTTCAGATTGGGTAGAATGTAGGGTTCATAAATTCATTTAGTTTGAGACAGACTAGAACTCTAGAAAGTGGGCAATTAGATGTCTCAGAATGCCACTCTCTTTAAATAGGGTAGTAATGTGCACTAGGACTAATATGCCAAATGGAAAAAGAATGACCTTTGAGGTTTAAAACACCGTTAGAAGATACAGATGGTCCTTGACTTAAGATGATCCTATTTAACAATTTTTCAACTTTCCAATAATGCAAAAGTGACAGAGTTCAGTAGGAAACATACTTCAAGTACCCATACAACTATTTTTTTCACTTTCAGTATAGTATTCA
>NW_007731528.1:145124-152523 GCF_000696425.1 Galeopterus variegatus
AGTAGGAAACATACTTCAAGTACCCATACAACTATTTTTTTCACTTTCAGTATAGTATTCAGTAAGTTACATGAGATATTTAGCACTTTTTTATAAAATTAGCTTTGTGTTAGATTATTTTGCCCAAATGTAAGCTAATATAAGTGTTCTTAGAAAATCTAAGTTTAGCTAGGCCAAGCTATGGTATTTGGTAGGTGAGGTATAGTAAATGCATTCTCAACTTACAATATTTTTGACTTACGATGAGTTTATCAGGATATAACCCCACCATAAGTCAAAGAGCATCTGTACATAATGACCATCAAGTAACATAGTTCATCCCACAAACCACATAAGAAAAGCTATCTTGTAAAGAATAACGTATGAGTCCCCAGTGCATAGAAGAAAACTCAGGTCTTTAACTGGTGGCAAGAGAAGGGACAGCTTAAGCCCACCATTCTATCATACATTTAAGCATTAGTAGCCATATCTTCTAACTAGATTAGTATAAAATGTTCCACTAACATGAGCCTCAGTACCAAACCAAAACCTTTGTTCTCTACAATGGATTTAAATGTATCTCTTCTTGCTCCTACCCACCCATGATAAGAAACAAGAGAATCTTGCATTCCTATGCAAGAAGGAATATTAATGTTATCTCAGCTCCAGACACAAACCCAAAAGTTTACCAAACTCACTTTGATTGTGTAATGACTAAGAGTGTGGGCTCTTCAGCTAGACAGTCTGAGTTCAAATTCTGACTTTTCCACTTTGTAGCTGTATAACTTTGGATAAGTTAAGTTTCCCACTAGAACTGAGAACAAATACGTAAATGGAAAAGGGAGAAGTACTTTTTTAAGTCTTTTTAGATAATGTGGATATTCTTCCTTTATACTAACAACCAAATGTGACAACAGCTTCTTAAAATTTAGTTGCAATGTGGAATCTGAAACCATATCAATAAAGTTTTCACACTATGTAATATTAAAATCCATTCATCTTTCCTGAACTTTGAATGACTATTTCACCCACACAGTGATTTTGTAACACCAAACATTGGTCATTGGAAAATACCATTCACTGAGTTGTGCCTATCTTCCAAATGTTAACACATTTCACAGTACAGTTTCAAAAAAAGAAAAAGAAAAAAAAAAAAAAAAAAAACCCCCCAAAACCCCACATCTCATTGGTTAATATTACCACCAGTTTTATCAGGAAAGTCTTTAAGTATTAAGAGGATGTCAAGGTCTCAATGATAAATACAAGTTTGCCAAAATTCTCATTTCCATTTGAAAGCTACCATTTTTTTATTGGCAACAAATATGTCAGGTTCACATGACAGGCTCACTTTGTTCATTTTTGAAAAATGCCTACCAAATACCATAGACTTATAACCACAGTGTGTCAGTCATTTGTTCAAGTAAAAATGGTATTCCATGAAAACAAGCAGTTACTTCAGACCCCCACTGAATTTTTGTAAAATGGCCATCATATTTTGGTGAGCAGTAGAATCCCCATTTTATCATAGAGATTATTAAAAGTATGTACTAGGGGAGTTGAGATATATAAAAAAAAAATAGTAATATTTACAGCCTCACCAAAGACTCTGAAGAGAAACCGCTGTTTTTTAAAAAAAATTCAAATGCATGGCAGTGATGAGTGCAATCACTATTAGTACAGTGTGTTGCACTGCCTTGATTTCTGCTAAGGTGTCCCACCATTTATGCAGTTTGGCCCACCATTCATGCAAACGTCAGCAAGTGAGTTGAAGAGTTCTTTACACATTTTCAATGCAATTCTTCTGTCAACTTTGTACCTGACAAATAATTTCTCCTATTCTGTAGCCTGTCTTTTCATTTTTGTAACAGTGTCTTTTGAAGAGATTTTATCAACTTAATTTCGATAAAGTTTAATTTCACAATTTTTTTCTTTGTGTTTTTTGTGTCCTAAGAGATGTTCGCCTAATCTAAGGTTACTATGTTTTCTTCTAAAAGCGTTATTATAACTGTTATGTTTAGGCCAATGACCCATTTTTAGTTATTTTTTGTATATGTTGTTAAGGGTCAACGTTTACATTTTTCTATGTAAATATCAAGTTATCAGTATCATCTTTTGAAAAAAACAACTTGAAAATGGCTTATTATCCTTTATATAGTTAGATTCAATTTGCTAATACTTTAAGAATTTTTGTTCCTAAGTTCATAAGGACTATTGTCCTTTAATTTTCTTGTTTTGTACTGTCTTTGTCAAGCGTTAGTATTAGAACAATATTAGCCTCATGAAACAAGATGGGAAGTGTACTCTTCCCCTCTATTTTCTGAAAGACTTTGTGTAAGACTGATGTTATTTCTTTTACGAATGGTAAAATTTAGGTGAAACTGTATGGGATTGAAGTTTTCTTTGTGCAAAGACATTTAATAATAATTTGAATTTAACTGGTGAATGTGAGCCTATTCAGATTTACCTGTTCTTGTTTCAAATTTGGGAAGTTTCATTTTTCAAATAATTTTTCTATTTTGTCTAAGTTGTCAAATTTATTGGCATAAAATGGTCATAATTTTGTATCTTTTTAATCTAGGTTAGATCCATAGTGGCAATTCTTCTTGCATTCCTGATATTAGTAATTTGTAATTTCTGTTTTACTTGAGTAGTAGAGATCTACTGATTTTGTTGATCTTTTGAGAACCAGATGTAGGCTTCATTGATCTTTCTCCATTGTTTTATATATTGTGAATTTCTACCTTTAATTATTTCCATCTTTCTACTTAATTTGGCATTACTTTGCTCTTATTTATCTAGAATATAGATTAAGATAGAACCATTAACTTTGTACCTTTTTTGTTTTCTAATAGAAGCATTTACATTTATCAATTTCTTTCTAACAATTTAAAAAAACTTAAATGATACAAAGTATGTTCCCTAACAATAACATAATTGAACTATAACTCAAGAAGAAAAAAATACCTGGAAAACCCCAAGTATTTGGAAATTAAGAAAAACCCTCCAAAAAAAAAAAAAAAACCCAAAACAAAAAACAAAAACGTGAGTGAAAGAAGTGTCAAGGTAAATTAAAAAATATTTTGAACTTAAATAAAATGAAAATGCAGCATATCAAAATCTGTGAGATGAAGCTAAAAGACCATTTAAAGAGAGATATTTATAGCATTAAATGCTTATTAGAAAAAATCAGAATTCTTGAATCAATAATCGAAGCTTCTACCATAAGAAACTAGAAAAGGAAGGGCAAAGTAAGCCCAAAGCAAGCAGAAGAAATAATTAAGCTCACAGCAGAAATCAATGAATTGAAAACAGAAAGAAAATAGAGAAGGTCAATGAAAAAAAATAAACTAGTTCTTTGAAAACATCAATGAAATTGATAGACAAACCACTATCTAGCAAGATTGGCCAAAATTATTAAAAAAAAGACACAAATCACCAATATTGGTAATTAAAAAAGATATCACTACAGAACCTGAAGACATCAAAAAGATAATAAATAAATATGACCAACTCTACACACAAATTTGACAATTTAGATGAAAGGGGATGATTCCTCAAAAAAACACAAACCATCACAATTCACCTAACACAAAATTGACAATTTAAATAGTCCTAGAACTTTGAAGGATTTTACTAATAATTTTACCACCACCACCACCCCCACCAAATCTCTAGGCATAAATGGTTTCACAGAATTCTACCAAATATTCAAAGGAGAGTTAACACTAGTTCTACGCAGTCTTTCAGAAAATAGAAGAGGGAAAATTTCCCAATTCAATTCCATGAAGCTAGTGTTACCCTGAAACCAAACGAAGAAAGTAGAAAAAAAGAAAACTACAGGCCTGTGTCCCTCATGAATATAGACACTAAAATTGTGACTAAATTATAAGCTAATAGAATTCAGCAATATATAAAAAGAATTATATACACCATGATCAAGTGGGTTTTATTACAGGGATACAAGACTGTTTCAACACTAAAAGATTAAGCAATGCAATACATGATGTTAACAGGTTACAGAAGTCACATGATCATATCAACCAACGCAGGAAAAGCTTTTGACAAAATTCTACATTCATCCATGATAAAAACTATTATAAAACTAGGAATAGAAGGGCGTTTCCACAACTTGATAAAGAGCACCTACCAAAAACCTACAGCTAACATTATACTTAGTGGTAAAAGATGGAATGCTTTTCCCCTAATTTTGAGAACAAGGCAAGTATATTGGCTCTCAACATTCTTATACAACACAGTGCTGGAAGTTCCAGCCAATGTAATAAGGAATAAAAGGAAATAAAGAGCATCCAGATTAAAAAGGAAGACATAAAAATACCCCTATTTGCAGACGATTTAATTGTCTATGTAGAAAACCCCAAGAAATCTACAAAAATCCTCCTAGAATTAGTAAGTTCAGCAAGACCAAAGGGTACAAGATAGACATACAAAAATCAATTATATTTATACATACACTAGTAATGAACACATGGACATTAAAGTTAAACATACAATACCCTTTATAGTAGTCCAAAAATTGAAATATTTAGGTGCAAGTTTAACAAAACATGCACAGGATATATATGCTGAAAACTATAAAAGTGATGAAAACAATCAATGATCTAAATCAATGCAGAATCTATGAATTGATCTAAATCAATCCATGTTCGTGGATTGCCAGTCTCAACATAGTAAAGGCACAGATTCTGCTCAAGTTAATATCTAGGTTTAATGCAATTCCTATAAAACTCTCAACAAGATATTTTGTAGATATAGTTAAAACTATTCTGAAGTTTATATGGGAAGGTAACAGTCTAAATCAGTTCCGATAAAAAGGAATAAAGTAGGAGGAATCAATCTAACTGATTTCAAGACATACAACTCCAGTAATCGAGACTTTGGTATTGGAAGAGCGATTGACATATAGATCAATGGAATAGAATAGAGAACTTACAAAATACGGCCAAGTAATTTTTGACAAATGTACAAAAGCAATTCAATGCTTTCCTAGGAGGAAAGATAGCCTTTTCAACAAATGGTACTGGAGCAATTGGGCACCAATAGGCAAAAACTAAAAACGAGGTACCTCCAGCTCCCTTCCATGCTTCCCTCACTCAGGAAGCCAGGGCTTAGGTTCGTTTGTGTACCTTGTGGAATTAGAATTGCTGGTGCCCTATTTTAATGGACTCTGGCAAAATGTCAGAACAACTAAAAAAACCTCGGTTGGCTGTTACTTTGAGGCACTGTAATCCTTTGATGTTGTGAACTAGAAGTGTCCCTATGGCAATGATAAAAAACAAGGACTGGACTGTTGTTAGCCCTCTGTGTAGGGGCTTCATGAGTAATATTGTATGGGAGAGACTGAGCTGATGCAACTATGCCATTAATGAGACTTGGTTGCTGTGGTCTGTGACAGAATGAGGTCCAGGATGGCAGATAAACACTTTGTCGGTCACCAGCAGAGGCCATAGCTTGAGAGAACCTAACAAAGGTGTTATGCTTCCAGGCCTTTGCTTCCTTATCCTTTTGTAAAAAGCATATTGACAGGTTACTGTACCACACATCACCCATCCGGATTTTTCAGGTCTTCTGAGTTGGTGTAGTGAACTAGTCTGTCTGTCCCTATTCTCAAGCTACTGTCTCTGCAGGCCCCATTGCTTGTTGCTTGACCCAGACATTTTGGCCTCCAATGCCCAGTCCAGGAAGGGAAGTCACGTGCTGTACAAACTTGACATGTGTGATAACATCACCTACCTGACTGGGAGGATCAGATGTTCCTGGCCCTGTTAGAGGGACCCTAGCATCCCGGTATTCCTGGGTCCTGTCCCCAATCCTGTGAGATTCTATAGAGGGAGAACCCAGGGGAAGCATCCCCTTCAGACTAGTTAGGGGGCCCTGTCTAGGGTACCATGGCAGCCTGAACCACAAACCACCTCTGGGGCACACACTCTAATGGGAAGAAGTAAAAAGAATGGTTGGGGGCCGACCCCGTGGCGCACTCGGGAGAGTGCAGCGGCGCTCCCGCCGCAGGTTTGGATCCTATATAGGGATGGCCAGTGCACTCACTGGCTGAGCGCGGTGCGGACGACACCAAGCCAAGGGTTGTGATCCCCTTACTGGTCACGCGCGCGTGCGCGGGCAGGCACACACACACACACACACACAAAGACAAAAAAGAATGGTTGGGAACACTGAGATTGGGATTTTGCAGGGAGAGCCTAATCAGACCTGGTCCACCTCCACCTCCACCAAACTCAGTGCTTCGCAACATGATCTGCAGTGCTATGGTTCCTTGTACAGGAGTGCAGTGTTCAGTGTCCATACTGCCATATTCAGATGGGCAGTACCACCCCACTAGCAGGCCATCTTGATGTCCTTTTTTCACTTGAGAGTCTGCTCTATTGGCCTGTGGATGTCAGGGTGCACAAAAAGTCCACCATATTCCATAAGCATGTACCTGTTGTCATGTTCCCTGGTCAGAATGAAGTTCCATATAGGTATCCTAAGTTCCTCTAAAGGGCAGCTACTGTAGTTCCATCATTTGCAGGTGGCATATATTTGTCCCTTCCAGGCAACCAACTTTTGACATACTTGTTATCGCAAAGGAGATCTTTTAAAACAGCGCAGTCATGCAGTTGCCATTCACCTGATCACTTGGCTACACTGTTGACAACAGTCCATGAGTCAGTGAAACTGCAGCATGTATAGTGGCAGGGGTGGTCTGCATGGCCATCACCATGACATGGAGTTTAGCCCATTGGGTGGAATGACCATGTTCAATCTCAGCCAAAAGATGGCCATCCATTGGACGGATGGAGCTCTAGCCCTGAAGACCTCAACTGCTTTTAGTTTTGCACAGCTGTCAGTACACTGTACCATACCATCAGTAGGCAAGTCTGTGGATCCTGGGCGCCAGGTAACCACAGGAGTCAAAGTATCCACTTTGGGTCACTTGGCCCTTTCTGATGAGCTAGCCATTTGCTTACGGAGCCTACTGGGCCCTTGGGATCCTGGCTAATCCTGAGCTTGAATGTACCACTTCCACTTGATAATTGAGCTCTGTTGAGCCTGACCAGATTTATTGATGGGATTTGTAAAGTATCCAAGTAAGAATGGGCAGTTCAAGTGTGACTCACGTGTGGTGCTCTGGCCTTAAGACATTCAATCTCTGCCAATACACAAGAGCAAGCAAGGAGTTACCATTAAAAAGAAATATATCTGGTAGCTGCCCCAGGCAACTACATGAACATCTGAGAAGCGAATGTACCCCAGTGGGTTTTCTGTTCTCACAGACTCCAATAGCATGCATGGAGGTTGCAGATACCTGTCATTTGAGCTAGCAGGTTCTAAGGTCTTTTTGTGTGTCTTTTGTCTTTTTCTGTGTCCGGCAACGGATTGCAACCCTCAGTGTTGCCCCCGTACC
>NW_007731528.1:152871-178361 GCF_000696425.1 Galeopterus variegatus
GCTTCCCAAGCGGCGCACTTATCCAGTGCGCCACCGGGCCGGCCCTGCGGGTTCTAAGTTTTAAAAGCAGTGCCTGAGCCATGATTTGAATGACATCCAAGGTCTGCTGCTGCAAAGGGCCCTGTTCAAAGCTGGTGGGTTTTTTTAATCTCATTGACTAAGAGGGCCAAAAGAACACCCACATGGGGTACAGTACAGCTGTCTTCTGTACTCAGAGGCCTACCAGCTAGTGGACCTCCTTTTTGAGTGGGTGCCACCACAACCAACTTTTGCTTGATGGCATCTGGTATATTTCTTTGATTTTCTACCCAAGTACCCTTGGCATTCAGCCTGTAACAGACCATTGTTAGTCTCCATGCCCCAAAGGCTTTTTTTGACCAGCCAAATTGGGCTGGTAGATTGATTTTAACAGAGTGGTTCTTAACATTTTTATCAGTAGCAGGTTTTGAATTAACAAAGTAATGTCCTATTCTCCACTTAATATGAAGTACTGCTTTTGCTGAATAATCCACTGGGTCTTGGGTAGCTTAGGTGGCAGGCAGGAATGGATATACCCCATTTTTATGCCTCTGACTTTTAGCTGTCAGGGGGTATGCATACTCTTTCAGGCGGTGGTGATGTTCTGTGTCACAAGCAGCCAAAATGTCTGGGTGGCAGGCAGGAATTGGATATACCCCATTTTTATGCCTCTGACTTTTAGCTGTCTGGGGGTATGCATACTCTTTCAGGCGGTGGTGATGTTCTGTGTCACAAGCAGCCAAAATGTCTAGGGGTGGAAACCATTGTCACCAGCACCTGAAATGGCCCAAACTCACAAGCAGGTAAGCACCAAAAGCAGACAAGCTAGAGTATGCGGCCATTGGCCTCCGGTAGAAACCCTGAAATCTTGGCCCTAATCATAACTGCAAAAGTCAGAGACATTTGGAACTGCAATGTCCCTTTATCAAACAAACTCACCAACCAGGTTACATTAAGAGTTCCCTGGCCTTTCTCCAAACTGTCCTTTATATAGTGAATCTCCGTTTCTGCAAAGGCCCAAAATAAACACGTTGGTTTCCTCTCAGATGCTTCAGGGACCCTCTGAGTACCTTTCCCCTTCCTTCTTAGGTACCTCAGGGTCCTCTTTCTGAGCTCTCTGGCTCCAGGAATGAGGTGCTTATGTAAGTGTTCAACCACCAGGATTATGTGCTGTGCTCCTGTTTCCACATTCCTTCTCTTTGCCACAGTAGATACAGCCTGCTCACTAACATCTGCAGGGGGATGACCTATGTCTCACTTATCGCTCCTTTTTCTCCATAAAATACCCAACTACATGTCCAGCCCCTGCACCCCCAGGCTGACATCTCCACTCTGGGTCATGTACTGAGGGGTACCGCCCTCCCACTTCATCAATAAGCCATGATTCTTTTGCTTGCTGCTCTAATTTTATAAAGCAGATTCACTGTGCACTGGTTACCAACATGTCTTACTCTGGTGAGACAGAATACACTTGTACACAAGTTACATGAAGCAGATTATTATAGATAGGCAGCAAGGGACAACAGAAGCCTCAGAGTCATGTTAAGCCAGTCCCATGAAGCTTAGGAAAGCTGCCCACAGCAGATGGAACTCCACTAAGTGTCTCCACTACTTGCAAGACATCTGAGGAAACCTGGAAAGTAGCCTGCCCTGGGGTTTATACTCCAGGGACACAGGACATGTTAGGCTATCATGTGAAGGAAATCCTGTTTTAGGGGGGACTGAAACAGATCCAGTCAGTCCCTTATCTCAAGATGGTGTATTCCCAGCACTTTCCACAGTTCTTTTTGAGAACAAGTGAGAAAGAAGTGAGAAGTGAATTGGTGGAAGGCCACCTGGAGAACTTGTCTTGCAGGTGGCAGTCCAAATTACAATTCCATTCTCTCAGACTAAACCATAAACTACTCGTCTGTTTGACAAAGATTCCTTATGAGCAAACACTAGCCAGGCTCCTCTGAGACCTTTTTCTACTATGCCTAAACCTCTGCTTGTAACGATCTTAAAAAACACTAACATAGCTTCTAACAGCTATGTGGCTCAAAGCCATATTCCTAGGATGACCCTATCCCTCCTTAAAAGTACTGTCTGAAGAAACTCAAGGTTCCCAGAACTTGCTTGTTCCAGCCAACACTTGACAAGAGTCCCTATGTTCCAGTCTCTGTGACAGGGTAAGAGCCAGTTAAACCCAAATGGATTTCACATAGACCACACCCTGCCTTCCCATCTTATGGGTAATTGTTAAGTTCCCTGACTCTAGTGAGCCCCCACTTACCCCCTCTCCCTCCATTTCCTCATTCTCCCTTTAAAACATCTTCATCCTCATTCTCACTTTAAAACCTCTATACAAATTGAAGTCTAATTCAGTTCATGCTGTACTCCTTTCTCCTTACTGTAATTGTATATTACTGATTAAAATCTGTCTCTACTACCACTTTAATTAGTATTTAGCTTTATCTTTGACGTGTTCTGTATTTGCATAGTTTAGGAGTACTTAATTCTTTAGGCTGACTTCATCTACCAAATCCGGGGAATCCTTTCTCTAGCTCTCCCTTCTGATATTTCTCTCACTTCTGGAAGCTGGGATCATTATCTCAGACTCCATCCTTCAGTTTTCCAGGCCAGGAAGAGAGCAGGCTTTCTACCACAGTTTTAGCTGTCCTACACTGACTGCATCATGACTATAGCTAGTACTTAGGTCAAAGGTGCAAAAACATTAATCTTAATGTATGCTTGTCTCTTCCTCCAAACTTCATCTCCCTTCCAAAATATTCCTGCTTTTTCTTCTGTGCCAGAGCTCTTGGGTAGCTGTTTCTGGTATTTTGCCCAGAATCTATATTTATTATCTGTGGGAGTGTTGGCCTGTTAGATTCCACCACCATATTAGAAGAGGGATTTTCAAGTGTTTGCTTTGCATTTGCTGTTAGCTTACTTGAAATGCTTGTTTCTGGTATTTTGCCCAGAATCTATATTTATTATCTGTGGGAGTGTTGGCCTGTTAGATTCCACCATCATATTAGAAGAGGGATTTTCAAGTGTTTGCTTTGCATTTGCTGTTAGCTTACTTGAAATGCCAAGACAACAAGGAATCCTCTCTTCACAGACCAACTGCCAAGATTTGCATCTTGGCTCTGCCACTCACTAACTGTATTATCACTGTGAGCAAGTTTAACTTCTCTGCTTAATTCAGTTTCCTCAATTATATAATGCTGATAACAACAGTACTTACCTTACTGAGTTACTATGAGGATTAAATATGAAAATACATACAGATGAAAACAGTATCCGATATAGAGAAAGAGCTCGATAAATATTAACTCATATTACTGCAGATGTGTGAAATAAATGCCCCCAATTCCCGTAATGTCTTCCCTTTAACCAACAAACAACATTACTCACAAAAATTTAATGTATGTTTGAGGATTTTCAAAGTGCAGAATTTCAAAGTGCAAAAAGGTGGAAAGCACACAAGCAGAACATTTGTAGCAGATAAAAGAAAATTAGCACATATGGCAAAATATTCAACCTCACAAATTATTTTTAAAATGCTAGTTGAAGCAGCAATAAAGTACCATTTTTATAGCTATTAAATCTGAAATATTATGCTTAATAACTAGTATTGACGAGTTTGTGGTCAAACTGGTATACTACACTTTATTGGTGACTGGTGTATTATACTTCATTGGAACTGATCCAACTACTTAGGCAAACACTGTCTCTGTTATCTGTTATACTGGACTTTCTACAACAGCATTTACAGCTCTGTCTCCTTCCCCTGCCACAGTGAACAGAACTAATTCCAGATTCAATCCTTTCCAATGTGTCTCATAATATCATTTACTTGGGTGTTGTCTGACATTTCAGATAAGTTGGCAGAAAGAAAGATGAGAAATGTCACCCAAGGGTCAGAAAGTATGAGCACATATCAGGGAAAGTATAATAACACTAAGGAACCAAGACTCAAGGATATGTGGGGCCAAAATAATACATCCAAGATCAGATTACACCATGTCAGAGCTTTTTGGATTCAGAGTTTGGAGGCACTGTTCTGGTGATACACCCAGTGATACTAAGAAGTATACACAGTATTCTTATGTTGTCTGTTAGCTCCATCTTTCAAGTTCTAAAGGAATTTCACCCCTTTGAACTAGAAAGCAGAAGACACTAAGAATTACAATAACCATCAAACTTGTGAATTATTTTGGTAGAACAGATGGATCGATTTATTTACATATTTATCAGACTCAAGGAAAAAGATAAATTTGATTTAGTCTGCTGCCTCCTACATTCTCATTCACTAATAGGTTGTTATTGATTGGATTATAAAAACGCTGACAAAAATTTCTGAAAATATTAGGAGACCTCAGATAAGCTTTCAGCACAGAACATGAGACACAACTCCTCCCAAGCTTCTACTAAAATACTCCTAAATCTTTTAAAAAAACTTAAGGTTGTAGAGACCAATTATTATAGAAACATGATACCCAAACATCACTAAAATGAGAAATCTTTCAAGGTCTGTTTCCCACCTCAGTCTAAATCAGGGATCTGGCACTGTGTCAAGGAACTAGCCTTAAACAGCTTAGTTTGTACATAATTGCTTTCTTTGTGTTCCCTTTATTGTTGGTCCAGTTAGTTGCTTTGCAATTCTTCCTTACCTGAATGACTTTATTAGCAATAGAAAATACATTAATATTACCTCAGGAACTAAACTAATTAAAAGCTATCAGCTATATTTATACTACAATTTAATTTCATGTTTCATTCTAGTTTTGCTTTAACATACAGAATTTACCATTAACCAAGTATCTCAGGTTCCCTAATATATAAAAGACTTGCGTAAGAAAAAACATTTGATGATACACATAAAATCACGACCACAGTAATTGGATTATAGTTAACACTAATTAAGAGATGAAGAATCAAAGCTTATTTATGTGATTACAGAAAGGAAGAGAAAATAAGGGTTAGGTAACAAAATAACATTAATTTTTTTTATATAAACAAATTAGATCCCAAGTTCTTAAAAGTTTATCTTTAAAAAACAGGTCAGGGTAAAGGAGCAAATTTGCACTTTAAACTTCCACATGTGCTCCTCCTTTAGGTCCTTTTGCCTTGGATTTTGTTTCCTTTGAAATCTTTCCATTTTGACATTGAGTAAATCTGGCTACTGTAGAAACACCATCCACAAACTTGGTTTTGAAAAGAACATTTGCGTTGTTGAACATACCTTCTTTTAGGGACACCACAATGAACTTAAGGGAAAAAGAAAAAAGTGTAAGAAAAATTTCCTGTAATATTCTTAAAGGAATTCACTCCTTTATACTGTGAATAAGAATTATTTGAAGATCATTTTGATTTTATTTCTTTAAATACTTGACTCCAAGCAAGTGCACATCCTCAAAATTAAGCACCTAAATGAATGTTAGCTTTCCATACTTGGTTTTAGAAGTCTCTTAATTTTACCTTGAATGCTTCATTACCCAAGTTTACTACTTCCTGATGGTTGACAGCTTTTTTTGTTGCTAACTCTAAGTGCTCTAGTGAAATATTTTTCCTTGTGGTATTTTAATAATATCAAAAGTTTCAAGTTCCTATAGCACTACCACTAGCCCAAGTGGAACCTTTATATAATTAAGAAAAGACACCATTTCAATGTTAATTTGCAAAAAGAAATGCTGTAATAAATATAACTATTATGAATAGAGCCCCCAGAATCATACAATGCGTTAATTTATGCAACCACATTTGGCAGCCCCAGTTCTTACAGCAATAGTACAATAAAAACAAACTGTTCTTAGCTTCAAGAGCCTATTTTCTACTTTTTAGCCATGAAAATTAAAGATTTAAACTCCCCCCATCAAGTGCCACGTGATTTTGACATCTGAGGTATATCTCCGAAAGGTTTTGTTTTGATTACGCATCTTTAAGACAGCTAACTAGAGAAAACATTTATATTAACCCTAAATCAATTCCAAATTATGACTAAATTGAATTCTCCCTCTTGCTATAACCAACACCGTTAATGCTTGGCTCTTTCTTTAAAAGGAGACCGAACACTTTTTCCTTCTACACCTATTTGAACGTGTTTATTTAAATAAATATATGATACTTTAGTATTCTTCAGTCCTAAGTACCTTATTAACATTGACTACTACCAAATAATAATTTTAGAAAAACAAACACTCTACTTAAACTTTTACTGAGACACCTTTTTCTGGTTCTTACCTGAGAATGTGTGAAATGAGTTCGCAGCATCTGTCCAATATTCTGGGTATGAGAAAGATCCAAAGCTGCATCTACCTCATCAAGAATATAAATTGGAGCAGGTTTGAAGAGGAGCATGGACAGTATCAATGACAAAGCCACTAAAGATCTAAAAAAAGGTTAATGGAAGAAAAGACATAAAAATTTCATTTTACCACTCTTTAACCAAAACACTGACTCAAATCTATGATCATGCTACTATGGTGAATAGTGTAGATTTATCTGAACGACAGTCATATAAAAAAGAATCTTGAGTTTCAAACTTCAACACTTTCATTGTATTAAAATATTTCTTTTATGTTAGCTTTCCACTTTTCCTCTATTCACAAGCATACTATTTGCATAAGACAATTTTAATACTGTCATATTATGTTCAGCTCCTGTCCTTAAGAAAAGATCATGTTAGTTTTAACAGTTTTTTTCCTTCCCCAATTGCTTATTAGAGCCCTGGAAGCCAGTGAGTGAGGGATATATATTTATTTAGGTGCTCTTTTTCTAACTTTTATTATGCATTTACCCATGTGAACATACACATACACACATACAGTCATGTGTGTGTGCATGTGCGTGTGTGTGTGTGTGTGTGTGTGTGTGCAGGAACCATCTGCAAGTAAATTGTATAGATCATGGCCCATTTACCTTAAGTACTTCAGTGTCAGAAGTTCAAACAATCCTTATCTAAAATTTGTAGTTACACCAACTTCCAGATTCCACAGCTGTTTTCGGTTTACCATCCCCATTAACTGCAGCTGTTTTCATTCTAATCTGGTATGAAGTCATAATTCTTACAATATTTTTTCTTAATAAACATATTTCATTAAAAAGTTCAGTTTAATATAAAATACTTATAATTATTGAACATTATAATAAAAAGTACAATACCATTTGCAACGTACCATAACTTCTACAACATTCTATAACATCCTACAAACATTCTGTAACTTCAAATACCTCCTGGCATGCAGTACTAGAATAAATAGTCAATCCAGCACTTACCGCATTCCAATAGGGTCGCTATGCCTTGCTGTATTCGTGTGTGTGTGTGTATGTTTGTGTGTATGCCTGGGGTTCACAGAATTCAAGTCTGTGGGTTTAAAGAATTCATCAAATCTAGAAAATGTGGGGCCATTATTTCTTCAAATATTTCTCCATCTTCCCTCTTCCTCTCCTTTTGGAACTCCACTGACTCAGGACATTGAAGCTGTTTTGATTTTTTCCATTTTTTATTTTTCAGTTTAGCTTTCTCATCTTTCTTTTACATTATCTAATCTGCTGTCAATCTCGTGCAGTAAACTTCTCACTTCAGGTATATTATTTTTTATCTCTAGAAAGGTATATCTTTTTCTATCTCTAGAAGTTCCACTCTTTTTAAAAAATAGCTTCTATTTCTCTCATTACATTCATGTTTTCTTGTAACTCTTGAAAATAGTTAATGTAATTCTTTAACTTCCTTGTCTTCTTGTTTCATCATCTCTGTCATTTCTGGGTCTGTTTCTACTGACCAATTTTTCTTTTGGTTAGAGTCACATTTTGTTAATTTTTTTTTTTGTAATTTTTATTATATGCTGGACATTGTACTTGTTTAATGTCTCAATTTTGTTGTATTCCTTTAAGGGGCATGTTCTGACAAAAATTAAGTAAAATACAGATCAGCTGATCCCTTCAAAGCCCATTAAGTTTCCTAGGGTGTCTAGAGTAGCCTTCACTTCAGAGGCAGTACAGATCTAATGCTAAGGTACAGTAATCTAGGGCTTCCCAAAATTCTAATTGCTGTCTTCTTAACTTAGTGAGACTACTAATCTGTTTGGGTTCCCCTCCCTGCATAGGAAATCCAGAAACTGACACTAGGGAGAAAGCCAGGGTGAACAAAGTGTTCAGCATTTGTTTCCTCTTTTAGTTAGCACAGTCCTGGACTACTCATTTTCCAATGTATGAAAATAGTTGTTTTTCATATATTTTGTCAGGTTTCCTAGTTGCTTATTCTATTTCTCCTCTGTTGCCTACTATTTTAATCAAATGTTCCTGTCATTTAATATTACATATTAGGCTCCTTAAACTATACAGGTAAAGGTAACTAGCTAAGCAAATCAAAACTGAAATAAAATTGGGAGGTAATGGATGATAATAAAGTAAGAGAAATGAGGAATTATAATATTGCAAAAGGATTACTCACCTCTGACCACCACTAAGTTCAGTTAGGTTTTCTTTCCAGGTATTTCCTAAGGCAACCTTGAACTCAAGACCACTCAAAACAGTTTGCCCCTCTGGTGGTGCAAGCATAGCATTGGCACCAGGCAAAAGAGTAGAAAAGATAGATCCAAAGTCCTTGTTCACCTGGATAATAAAATCATTTTAAAACATCAGAATGCCTTCTAAGAAGAATCAATTGTTGATATTTGTACATGCAACTCAGCAGGTTCACTTTGCTGTCTGTTACTCTAATTCAGGTGTTGGCAAACTACAGCACATGTGAACAATCTGGCCATGCCTATTTATTTACAAATAGTCTACGGATGCTAGTGCTACAAGAGAGTCAAGTAGTTTTAACAGACTGAATGACTCACAAAGCCAGAATATTTACTATCTGGCCCTTTACAGAAATAGTTTACTGAGCCTTGCTTTAACTTCTAGGGGGAACCACAGGATATACCCCTAACTCTGCTCCGAAGTTTTGTGTTAGGTTTGGCAAGATGGAGAAAAGGTAGAAAGAGACCCGAGCCAGGCGCTATTTCAGTCAAAAAGCTTTATTCCATTAACCTGGAGGGGAGACTGAGCCAGATCAGTTCCCCCAAACTAAAGGAAAGCAGAAGGTTTATAAGACTTTCAGGGAGGGTTCAGAGTAATGGGCAATTTCAAAATCAGTGGTATGCAAGGTGACACAGTCCTTGTGGTCCAATAACATCTAGTCGGTTAAGGCATAGGCTCCCAATTAACCACTATATCAGTAGAAAGCATTCTAGCCCAAAGCCTGTTAAACGCAGCCCACAAGACATTCCTTTGAGGATAATGATAATGTTTACCCCTTCCCAGAAGAATTTCAGTGCCCAGAGAAGAAAGGGAAAGGGAGAGGAAAGGTGGAAAAGCCGCTCAACATGGCTGCACTGAAGCTAAGCCAGCCACGAAACCCAATATTTTGATACTTTTGTAAAACGTATTGCAGGAATCCTCAAGACACACACAATTGTATGAGAAGAAAACACAAAATAGTTAGAAAAGCAAACACAAAACAGAAACTCTTTTTTTAGAGTAAAATGTTCTCTTACAAAACGTTTTATTTTCTGCTGATTAATAGGGTAAGATGGGTCTGTGGTTGCCAGCTAAAGGCCCAAGTAGATCAGGGTGAGGTCCAAGAGAAAAAGATGCATAGAATCAAATGACCAGATCTGCTGAAGGTGTTGAAGAGTTCTTTTCCATATGCCTTACCTCATAGACAAAGAGGTTAAGGTGTTGAGAGGCAGGAGTAGGACAGGATCCCAAAAGAAAGAGGCTAAGAAAGCTGTTTGGCCTGCCCCTGTCTTGCCACAGTAGATTACACAGGGATTTAGGGCCAAAATCCTACAAAATCCTAGCTTGTTATAGGGTAATTTTTCTCCATATATATTTGATCAATGTTATAAGAATTTTCCATCTGTCTTCAAAGACATGACTAATAATCTTAGAGAGTTCAGCAGGCAAACTGGAGAGCACATATACAAACACATGTTCACACACACACACACACACACACACACACACACACACACACACACACACAGGTATCTCCACATTTAAGTGCAAGTATACAAAATTCAAATGTAATTCAAATATACTTTTTATGAATACTTATACTAACAAGAAAAATCTCCCAGACACAAGCAGTGCTCCTGATTATAGATTTACTAAGGAACACACATTTTAAGAGCAACTGCCAAATAATACCCTACACAATGGGAGCAGGTTCTAGTTTTATCTGGGATAATTTCCACGCTAGTCAAGGCTCACACAAAATGGGAAAAGAACCACCGTCTTTTTGGTAATGATGGAAAGCAGCACAGTATTTATAAACACCCTAGGTTCTTTTTCTTTTCCCTTTTGGCCAAGCGGGGAAGAAACAGCACAGGACTAAGAAAGTGGAATGGTACAACCATGCACCCCATGTGAAAATTCCTCTAAAAGGGAAAAAACATCAGCTAATGGACAGAGGAGAATATACCTCTATACTTCATATAAATGACATAGCCATGGATTGATATAAAAAAACCAACAAAAAACAAAAACAAAAACAGTGCCTACAAAACTCTGGCTCTGTCAGTCAAGTATGCTTGAAGCCAGAAGGAAGAATATAATGTTGATAATAATAGTACCTATCTCGTTAAGTTATTGTGAAGACTAAATGAGAATATTAATTTGAGAATAGTGACTTATATATAATAAGCACGTGATAGATGTTACTTGCTTTGGAGGAACCTTGGAAATTGGGAAAAAAATAGGATCAGTTTAAAGAATAGACTGATTTGTATTAAATCCAGGAATCATGGGAAGAGGGGGAAGAGAAAAAACCCCTCAAATCCAGTGTTAAATCCACATGTAGAAGAATACGGAAGCCAAGTTTTTGCTTGCATTTTTAAAAAGACAAATATTATAGGGAGATGGAACATTGAAAATGAGCCTTAGAGGAAGAAAAACAAGATGACAGAAAGGGACCCTCAAATCCAGTGTTAAATCCACATGTAGAAGAATACGGAAGCCAAGTTTTTGCTTGCATTTTTAAAAAGACAAATACTATAGGGAGATGGAACATTGAAAATGAGCCTTAGAGGAAGAAAAACAAGATGACAGAAAGGGTAATTGTACTACTGACAATAAAGATCCTACAGAATTAAAAAGAGAAAAAAGAGGCGAGGTGACCAACTGAATCCCAGAAGGCACAGGTTTGCTAAAGTACCAGTTAACTATGATTGGAATTTTTTGAGTCTTTTGATATGGTAGAAATGGAAAAACTTCCACATGAGAAGCTTAGGAACTATCCTAAAGGAGACAGATATATGAAGCCAGGCAAGTAGAAATAACAGTAAAGAAGCTTGAAATCCTGCCAAAGTTGTCATAAAAACAAAATTGGTAACTGGAATTTTGTTGAATAAGAGTATTGTAAAAGAGTATACGATACTCGCTTGTTTATTGCTAGTTCTTAAAGAGATACAAGGGTGAAAGCAATAAGGTTCTAATTCAGCAAAACAGAATCCCAGTTCTTCCATCTTTTGGCTGTATGATGGGAGGCAGACCATTTCATCTTAAGCTTTGGTTTCCTCCCCTATAAAAAGGGGATAATAACTATCAAAGTCACAGATGGTTTTAAGATAATTCATGTAAAATAATTAACAGAAAAACTACTTAAAATATTAGCTAATATTATTATTAATCCAACATGCACAACATGCTAAGAACCTACAGAACAAATAATATTTGTTAATTTAAAAACGCAATTACTAATTTGTAAGTGATAAAGAATACATCAATCTTACTCTAGAAATGTTCTTGGAACTGGTATTTGGCCTCTGTGAGTCCAAGCAAGAAAAACTGAAGATAGTAAAATTGAATGAGTCCTTGGAAGATGGTTTCTGGTTTTCAAGAATTAGAGCTTCCACCATGTGGCACTGAGATTGCTTCTAGTTTTAGGCAGAAGGTTGAGTGGGATATAGCAGATAATGGACAGTACCCAAGGTTTCTTCCAAATATAAGAGCTTGTTGTCTCATAAAAAGAGGATAAATAGTGTCTCTTTTAAAAGTAACACAGACAGTTAACAAGGTAAGAGTAAGAAATGGAGAATGCTAGAAAGTTAGGAATTTAATAGAACTTAAGAACCAGAGTAGGAGACTATGAGAGTATGATGGAGTGACACTTATTTAGCTTTCCAAAACAGTAGTAGTGAAATCCAAAAAGACAAAATATATTTAAGTCTAGGAGGTCTTAATTAAGGTGGGAGTATGTGCCTCATTCAAACACAAATTAGCCATTTCAAATTCCTCATAGAGTATAAATCCATTGACGATACTTTTCATCCTTGCTTCAAACAAAGAGATACTGTTTTGGGGCTCAAATACCTTTTGCCAAGCAATATTTAGGGCTTGGTTTTTCTTCTGGTCAAGGTCTTCTATAGTTGTAAGGATTTTGGATTTGTCATTTTCTACAATTCTCTTCTTCTTCATCAAGTCATTATACTGTGGGATAAAAAGCATACTTAATTAGGAAAATACACTGCAGTTCAGTCAGGAATGAAGAGGTTTCATTATTTTTAAATAGTCATGTGCCACATAACAATGTTTTGGTCAATGACAAACTGCATATGCAACATTGGTCACATAAGATTACAGTGGAGCTGGAAAATTCCTATCACCTAGTGATGTCTTAGCACAATGCATTACTCATGGGTCTGGTGATGCTGGTGTAAACAACCTACTGCAAAATATGTTGGGGAGGAGTGGCTAGCATACCCATGGAATGACCCTCCCATAGGTAGCTCAGAACTTGAAGGCAGAAAGCCAAGTATCTGACACATTAGGTCTGACCCCAAGTGAAAAAGTTGTTGTCTACTTCACTGTTCTTATACTGTCAAATTATTCTCACCCATTCCCATAGCAAAATAATAGATAATAACAGTTAGCTAACACTCACTGAGCACTTGTTGAGTGTCAGGCACAATATCTACCTGTAATTTAATTTTCATAACTTTGTTGTGGTGGTTATTATTCTAACACCCATTTAACAGATGAAAAAAGTGAGGCACAGAGACTTGGTAACATAATTAGAGGGCCCATGCTCATGTGACTAGTGGCCAGTGTTGACAGCAGGAAAATGCATTGCTGTTCTCTTTCATAATACACTTATACAGAACAAAATCAAGAGTACATTTCACAGAATGTATCCCTATCATTAAGTGTCAAGATGACTATATAATATATACCCTCCTATTTACCAAAAAATATAATGCACTAAGAGTTATAATGCAAACCAAGTTATGAGTAAATCTATCATCCATATGTATATGGTAAAATTCAATGACTAGGATTGAGAATTTACAGAACAAGCCCTTGAAATATTTTGACTCCACTAATATTCCCTTATCTTTCTAGCAGCCAAGGCAAAAAACCCAAACACCAAAAAAACCAAAGAACATCATCTCTTCAGAGTGGCCTTCCTTTGGGTGAGGCTACAGAGGGATAAGTATACCATGAATAGCAGTGGAACTTTCCAAAACTCTTCCTGACCCATTTCTCCTCAAAGATTCACCTTTCGGGCCAGCCCGGTGGCGCACTGGATAAGTGCGCCGCTTGGGAAGCGCGGCGGCGCTCCCGCCCGAGGGTTCGGATCCCACATACAGACCAGTTCCCGCTCACTGGCTGAGCGAGGCGTGGGAGCAACACCGAGGGTTGCGATCCCGTTGCCGGTCCCCGGTCCGGTACGGGGGCAACACTGAGGGTTGCGATCCGTTGCCGGACACGGAAAAAGACAAAAAAAAAAAAGAAAAGATTCACCTTTCAAGACAGCTTCATATTCTCCCTTAATGACTCCAGCCAGTCCTGTTAATCTTCTTTGCTGTCCCTCTCCTTTATGGCCAAGCTCCCCAAACAACCTCTCAACATTTTATATTATTAAGTCCATGTAATCCCTTATGTGAACAGACATAAAACATACACACACACACACACACAACAAAAGGCCAGGGGATCCTAAGGCGTGGAGCTGGGGGAAGCGAAACCCAGCCACAACCAGCTAAAGAGCACACCAAAAACCATTTCCAGGCAGGTAGCCCACCACAGCCACCGCGATTGCCACAGCTGCCAGAAAAGTGGCTAGTCGCTATAGCAGTAGTCACAGCCACTGTGCAGACGGTACGCCAGACTCTCAACTGCACTGACTCAAGGAGAGGTACCAGCAGAGAACAAAAAAAAAAAAGAAAAAGAAGAGGTCCTCTCTCTCCACAAAGCACACTCCAGAATAACAGCAAAAGCATCTGTTTTACGATAATACGGGAAGATTTGGTCACACTTGTCTCAGTACTGGACAGGAAATCTATGCAACAAATCAACAGAAGAATTAATCTATCAGAAGGAGAGAACAAATCTATGGTTATTAGAGGGGGGGCAGGGGAGGAGGAAGGGGAGAGATTGGATAAGGGGCATAAAGAATAAGTATGATTTGTTAATAATGAATATATTAATAAAAAAAGGCCATCTGCTGATCAACAATAGAGCCCTTGTCTCTGGTTAAAAAAAAAAAGGAAGATGATGAATTCTTTTTAAAAAAATATAGACCCAGTTATCATTATTAATACAAGTAAACAAGTAAATGTGAACAAGTTTCACGATGCTATGCAGCTGAAATACAGACTAAAGATTTCCTTCCACAAACATGCCATATATTGCAAAACTTTAATGTAGAATTGAAAACTGGCAGCATTTTATAGATAGATCACAACACCTGCATTTTTAGCCTGTTTCTTATCTAACATAATATAGACTCTTCATGCGTACTAATGTCAATAATGGTTTTTTAAAAAACCCATGACGAAAAAAATTCCTTAAAAGTAATTAAGCTCATGAGCATTATCAGTTTTACAGATCTCTCATTAACTCTAATGCTAATATGCAAATTCAAATAAATAAATATACAAACAAATAAATGGTGTCAGGGGAAAGAAGACACAACAATCACAACAATTCCTTGAACCTGTTAAGTGAACAGATACGATGGACATGGGGGGGGAGGGGAGAGAGGGAATGGGGAAAGAGGAACGGGTAAAGGGACACAAAAATCCACTAAAATGTATATTGAGAAGTTAACTGTTAAGTGAACAGATACGATGGACATGGGGGGGGAGGGGAGAGAGGGACTGGGGAAAGAGGAACGGGTAAAGGGACACAAAAATCCACTAAAATGTATATTGAGAAGTTAAAATAAAAATAAATAAAAACAACAACAACAAAACAAATAGAATTTTGCAGAATTAAAGAAGGTATGGGGGATTAATAAAAATTTGCTAAGATTTCTATTTCCTATGTGCCTCCAAAAGTAGGAAATGCTTCCCCCACTGGACTTTTTTTTAGTGACAAGGCCTCCAAAGTTCATCACTAGACACTAAAATCCCTTTTCTAATCTATAAGAGTTTTGGTAGGGTAGGGGAGATGTATAACATTGTCAAATAATCGGCAGCATGGACATCGAGAAGATGCTATTGGATTTACAGACTAAACTGTGCTTACTATAGTATAAAACAGATTTAGTTGTAACTTATGTAATAGTTTCAGTATACATTAGAGTCAAAAGGGAAACAGCAGTTACGGAGTGACTGGTGAGGAAGCAGAGAGCAGCACACCGTATTTTTCAAGGGTTCTGAAGGCAAGTAAAAATAATAGAAATGTAAGGAATTATACGGATCCAAAAGTGCTGTTTTTATTTACATTAAGAATAAAAAAAGAACAGAACATGTTTATGGCAAAGAGCAAAAGCCAAGGGAAAAGTCATTCAAGGTACAACAGAATATAAAAAACTGATAATGCAAAAAGAACGAAATAATAAGAAAAGAAAGAAATGAAGAAAAGGGATGAAAAAGAAAGGAGAAAGAAAACAAGTACCAAGGACATCAAGCAAAAGGCTGACTCTAATAACTGCACCAGGGGTCATATAGAGCCATCAATGCCACTCATGTTCTCATGTGGCCAGACATTCATAGGAAATTGACCTACCCGATCTTCCGCTTCTGTCAGTACATTCATAGCTCTCATATTGACATTTCTTCCTAGTTTCTCCTTCATTTCTTGCAGCTTCTGAAGTCTCTGGCCAGCTTCTTTTGGATTGTTAGTTTTGAAATCATAGGCACTATTGGGTTGACCAAAGAGGTGTTTCTCTGCATTAATCCAGTCATAATCTTTCAACATTTTGGATACCTAGCCACATATGAAAACAGAAGGATCTATGATTGTTTGACACATCAACATTTGTTAACTAGTTTAAACCAAATATTTTGTGGGAAAAAACCCACAAAGACTCATTTGAAAAAATGAAATTCACTACTGACAGGAATAAGGATGGGAATTTTTACCTGGAGCACAGGCTCAAGAAAAAAGAGATTGTATGGAAAAAGATATTCCTATTACTTAAGCATTCCAGAAAAGAAGCCAAGTCACAGAGAAATTTTTACAAACTATATGCAAAACATCTCAATTAGAATGAAATGTAAGTCAGATGAGCTTCCTTTAGATTTTACCAAATTCAAACTACTGCTTCAAAGAACAACTTGTAAGAAATTAAAATTCTTCCAATACTTAAGTCATACTTTGGTAAAATCATGGAAGACTAATCATGACTGATATTTAATCATTTTTCTTTCAGAATTAAAATCTAAGGAAAAAAATGTCCTAAACATTGACTTTATCTTTGCTCCCACCCCTTTCTAACAAAGGCACTGTATAATACTTGTTCATATAATGTAACTGACTTAAAAGTTCAAATTATAGTGCTGAAAGAAGACTTTCTTCTACTAGAATTGTTCATTCTGACTGGTCGAATCTAATCCTTGTCAATTTGTTTACTAATTAATTCAAGAGGTATGGTCCCCAAAGTAAAATGATCATATATGTCTATTTTTCCTGTTGACCTGTAAGCTCTGTGATAGCATCCTGTGACCGTGTTGCTTATTTTTATATCTTTGGTGCCTGGCATAGTACCTGATACTAGTAGGTATGCAATAAATACTTAACATACTACATTTTTCAAAGAATCCTTGACTTTTTAGCAGTTCTACCTGCAAGTCCTTCCTTTTTTACCCCCTTAATAGCAAATAAAATCCCCTAGCAATCACCCATACTGGTATTTTCAATTACCAAAAAACTATTAGCAGTAATACTGGCACTGGTAATATCTCAGTGAGTTCACTAACACTAAGCTACGAGGCTAATGGAAAATCAATAGTAATAAAATAAAGTGGGAAATTATAATGTAGCTATAAAAATGTTTTTTAAACCAAGTAATGCACCTAAACAGGCATCCATGGTTCTTTCAGACGTTGGGGAAACTATCTTGTATTTTCCTGGTGATCTTTTTCAAGTGAAAGTTCTTGTAATATTAGGATGCTTTAAAGATCCTGGGCATTAAAAGGGACCAAACAGTAACACACACATAAGAAAGTATTATGGATGAATTATTAAGGCAAAAAGAATACCCCTCTCAACCAAGGAATGAATTTGCACAAAAGCATGTGTTCTCTTTAAAGTACTTAAGTAAAGGCACCATGATACATGAAAGGGAGAAATTTTAAAAGTGACCAAAAAACACTGGCATAACCTCAAGAAGGTAACTATTTGGCAAAAGATCAGATTTTCGATAAAATTGCAAAAAGTCATGCTCCCATAAGAATATCCGGAAACCAATTAAGTCCTTTTTTTAAGCTGCCTGTATTGATGAGGGGTCTTCAAAAAGTTTGTGGAAATACAGTTAAAGATAATACAAGGGCCAAGCCATGGCTCACTCGGGAGAGTGTGGTGCTGATAACAAGGCCACGGGTTCGGATCCCTATATAGGTATAGCGGGTTAGCTCACTTGGGAGAACATGGTGCTGACAACACCAAGTCAAGGGTTAAGATCCCCTTACCAGTCATCTTTAAATACAAAAGATAATACAAATCTTACCACAAACTTTCTGAAGATCCCTCATATATTCGAGTTCCTTAAATTCAATTTAAAATAAGGTAAGGAATATATATTATTATTGCTAATACATTTATGCCATTTGTTGAAAATGAGCATTGTTGAGAAGCAGTTAACATAGCTGCAAGCTCAAAATTATGTTAGGCTGTATGTAGCTCTGCCATTTATACTGAGTTCTCCATCGAGCAACTGTTTATCAGAATTTCTCAACAGCCCAGAAATAAAAAATTAATTATTAGGGGTAAAAATGAGCACAAACATGCCTTTGCAGCACTATCTTCAGTTTCCCGTTTATGCTTGTTGATGTTGTGCTCCAATTCCTTAATTTTAAGCTGAGAATCATTGTTTTGCTCCTTATGTTTTGCCACTTCTGCATATTTAGCTTTAATTACACTGTCTTGAGTTGTTATCACTTCTTTTTGTTTGGTCACCTTTTCTTGAGCTTTATTTACTGACTCCTGAAACAAAAAAATTAGAAGAGAATATATAAGGTAATAGGTAAATATTTTTAGTTTACTAAGATTGTCTGACAGACTTCTGGGTAAGATGGCAAAGTGATTACAGGTAGATGGTCCCCTAATCCTATACACTTCATATCACCATTAAAATGACTAATGAATTTACACACAGAAAACTTGGATTACCACTTGAAAAAAAGGCTTGGGATGTGATATTCATGTTGGAAATAATAGAGTTTCTGGTAGACGCAGTGCAGATGGGATCAACTGAGTGGAAAGATGAGGAATTACTGGAAGCTAACCTGTGAGACCACTCAGAAAAATGGTAACTTACTGTTAACAAGAAGATAATCTGACCGACCCCCGATGACATTTACCCAGGAAGGGCAAACATTAGGCATAGAAATAAGGGAGGCTGGGTTTTGCTCCTTTTACCTTCTGTAGATTTAAGGCATCTGTACTTTACCAATGGCGACAGGTCCTAGCATTTGGTTGTATGGTCAACCAGAGAAATAGAAGTGGTCAAAACAGAAAAATGGAAGAGGAAGAGAACCTTTTTTTGAAGGATCAGATCTGTGGCACAAAGAAAAAGTTCTTGCTGTGGCTTTCACTACCCCCTGCCTCCCAAGGCTGAGGCTACTTGATGCCCAAGGTGCTAGTAACAGTTGGAGTCTGTTATCATCATTCCCAAAACCCGTTGCTCTCCTAGATCTCTAGGGTACTTTTTAAAGAAACGGTCTCAAACTCACATAAATGTCGAAAAAAAAGAAAACCTATCTCAACTCATATTTAGGTTGGAAGAAAACAAAGAAGTAGAACAACTTGCTACAAGACTCTAAGGAAGAAAAGGAATAAGAATAGGAATAAGTAATTACAAGCACTACAAGCACCAGTAAAAATCCGTTTTTTTTTTTTCTGGCATGCTCATCAGGAAACATAACAATTTTGAGCAGCAAATGATGTTCTACATTATGTTACATTGCTGAATGTGCCCAAAGTGCTTTGATTTCCTTATAATACCATTTGTGTCATTAGAGGTCTTTTGCAGGAGAAAGACAAATCATGGCATTTGTTTAAAAAACTGAAAGATATTTTAGCTTTTTAAAACCTTTGAAAAACAAAAAAAGGAAAGTGAAAAATACTCCAGCGACGTTAACTAAAAGGAAAAACAGCAGACATAGGTTTATTAACACCATACTTGACAAAGTTTATGAAGAAGATTCTCTCATACCTAGAGGTTAAATAAAGATTGAGTTGCAGATGTGCCTATCAGTCTTTTTTACAATGGCATAAAAATACACAGATGTTCTATCACTTAAGATTGAGTAGAAATAAAGTTTTAGTCTTGTTCGCCTCAACCCAATTAGTAAGCAGTTTCTCTTCTTGGGAGTGTACTTATCTATTCCTAACAGCAAAATGAAATAATTTAGAATGTGAATGAACAACCTTAAAAACTATGTGGTCAGAAGTAGGAGGAGGCATTATAAAAAAAGAAAAAGAAAAAAAGAAAGAAAAAATCTAAGTTATTCATTTTATAGTTTTCTGTTATTAGAAATAGATACCCTCTTTACAGAAATATGTATGTGTTTTAATTTTGTTTATTTGGACCAAGGAAGAAGTAGCTTACTTTTGCATTTCCCTTTGGAAACACATTACCTAACTTCTAATTCATTTAAATTCTACAACATGATGTCCATGAAGGACAGCAACAGATATGGAGGAAAAGAATGAGATGAAAAAATTTATGCAAGTAAAGTAAATCAGAAGGAAACTAAAAATATTTTTAAAAACTAAAGTTTACTTTGGAGGCAAAAGAGGAACTGAACATAAACTCCAGAAAATTACATCAGCAATATAAGACACAAAGTTGAGAAGTGTTTTGCTCTTTTATCATAAAACGGGTAGTTATTATTCTGATAATGATGCAATAAATGTGTTAAAAACAAAAATAGAATGAACGTAACCAAGAATAAAATGAAGAGGAAAAGATGTACTTTACAAAGCACTGCATGTTTCGAATGATGAAAACAATCATCTCAAGGGAAAAACATAACAGAAAATAGAGAAGTGGATGATAAAAGCAAGGCAAAACGCTCTTTACTACAATGTAGAAAAATGAACTTCTCTTCTAAAAGCTAAACGTTCAATTAATATGAAACTCAATGATATGTACTACTTATAAAAAACAGAGTTTATAGCAAAGTGACAAAACTTGAAAAATGAAAGTTACATCACAAAAGGAAAGTAGGAATAGAAATAATATGTAATAAAACAGAATTCAAGGTAAAAAAAAAAAACACAGAAAGAGATGATTTATTCAATATTCATGAAGGGTAGTCTCTAATAAAGATGATATCCCATTAATTTGCAGGTAACAGAATGTCTTCATAACATTTGGAAACCCTCTCATTCCCAAATCCACCCTTCAGTGCCCTGCTTCTGGTAATGGAACATTTCTTCCTTGCCAGCTGCAACAAAAATAAGTCTCATTAGTAAATGTCACTTTAGGGATACTACAGGAGGAAGGGGCTTTACTTCCTGGTTCTGGCATGTTTTTCTTGAAAGTAAGCTTGTCATGTGCAAGGGGTTAGCAACTTGCATGGCTTCTCGTGACATCCCAGAGTGAGGCTTCACACCATGTTCCCACAGACCAGACACCACACAATTGCGTTTCTCCTGGCATTCCAGAAGGTTATTTCCCAGCAAGTATCACATACATAGCACTTCCCTGCAGATAGCTTCTCCTTGCACTCCCGCAAACTTCATAACCAATGGGCCACAGGTAATGCCTTCTGCAATTAGATCTGATTCTCAGCCCTGTGGTTGGAGTAGGGCTCCTTGCCAGATTTGTGTACCCTTTTCATGCATGTACTGCTTCAGCACTAGGGGTAATGGCTATTCCCTATATCTGCTATTACATTCTTTAGAGTTCTCTTTTCCCTTAGTGATCAATTACCATCGTTCCAAACTCCTATTATAGTTAATAAATTTTATTTAAACTTTCCCTGTTCAAATTACTGTGTGCTTTTTGTCTTCTGAGTAGACCTGAACTAAAGCAATTGGTGGTATTATTTCAAGACTCTTTCTGGAATCAGTAATCACTATTTTTGCCTCATGCTCTCTTCATGACAAGAGTGAAAAGATCGAGAGCACTGACATCAAACACCTTAAGACAACAATTCATAAACAAATTAGTATTTTCAATTTCTCCAATTTTACAATAAATCTTACCATATTTTTAGCCACCTCTGCTGCCATTACTTCAATTTGACCTTCATAGGATTTGATAGCTTCATTTACAGCTTCAAGTTGTTGTTTATAGGATGCATGCTCTTTCTTGAGTTCTTCCAGCTCCAGAGTGATAGCTTCAACTTCCTATAAGAAACACAATAGCTGGGTGTTCACACAGGTTATTAACTACTGAAAAATAAATACATACAGGGCAACAAAATTAATATTCTCATGCAAGGAAGACCCACAGCTTAGTTACCACTCCACCAAAAATATGTTAAGCTGCTTCCACAGGAGGAGAAAAAGGAAGTTTATTTTCCTATACTGAAATCAAAAAGATAAATGTAAGCATAATTTTTATGAGTTCAAAGAACTCTCCGTAAGTTATTTCCTGTACAATTTATTTCTATAGGAAAAACAATGTAAAATTCTACATAACTGATAAATTAGTGGAGGCAAAGCTTTTTTTAAAGCCAAATTATTCAATGTGCAAAAAATTTTCTCAATTTTCTTCTTTCCCATTATAGCATTTAGTTCATTAGAAAATACATTGTGCAGCTACTTAATGATACAATCTTAAGATGGGTTTTAAAAAACTGAGGAAAAGTAAATTTAGGTGAAACTGTATAGAACGAAAAGAGCACAGCCTTTGGAGACAAAAACCTGGGTTCAAATTCCAGCTTTGGCACTATCCAAAAGATATTATAAGGTATCGCCAGTCTATAACTGAACCACACCTTGTAAACATAACATGGTTTGTCTTACATTATTCTATTCACAGTATACATTCACATAGGTGGTTACCAAATAGGTTCAAATTCCAGCTTTGGCACTATCCAAAAGATATTATAAGGTATCGCCAGTCTATAACTGAACCACACCTTGTAAACCTAACATGGTTTGTCTTACATTATTCTATTCACAGTATACATTCACATAGGTGGTTACCAAATGTCAACTCATTGCATCTCTGATATGACATAGCTCCACTACAACACATAATCCACTTCTGAAAGAAGGTCGTCTATCCCTGAACAAAGCATTTACCAAAAGGCAACTTTGCTCTTTCCCTAAAATTAGCAAGCCAATGAAACTCATACTCATGACTATGTGAAACTCAATTACAGGGTTTTCAGAGAATCGCACATTTATTTGACTTGTGAAACTTGTAAGATGTGTAATTGATTTTCTAAAGAACACAACTTGCTTTTAGATTTTGAGATCAATACGAATAAGGCTAACCAATGATGCTCTACCACCTTCAGTTCTACACTGATTTTAAAAGACCGGTTCCATTCAAGAAAGGTTTATTACCTGCTGTTTTTCTTTCATTTTTTTGCTAGATGCATCTGCCTTTGTTTTGGCACAATCCAATTTTTTCTGAGCATCCTTTAGCTCTCTCTCTCTTTCAGCTTCTGCATTTTTCATTTTATTCTCCAATACTTCATATTTTTCTTCTGCTTTTTTTTGGATCTCCTTAGTGTTTTTTAAGGTCTCTTCACTTTCCTCTGCATCATAAAATAGGCAAATGTGGCTAAATTAACAGTTACAGATCAAGGCTTATAAATTCAACTTTTAATAGAAGAAGTGGTCTAGAAAATTAGAGGACAGAGTCTAAAAAAATTAACTATTCCAACCATGTTCTAGAAATTTTATACTTGAAACACAGATCCTGTGTAAGAGCAATACCTCAAATATCTAAAGATCTATAAAGAAATTATTTCTAATGATACAAAATTGAGTAACAAACTTTACCTAGAACTTACCTATTTTTAAAAACAATTTGAAGCAACTTATTAAAAAGATTACAGTTTATATATTTAACATACCTATATGCTTCCTAAAACTAGAACTCACAGTACTGGTGAACAACCCTTATCCAAAATGCCTAGGATTAGAACTGTTTCAGATTTCTTAGGATTTTAGAATATTTGCAGAATACATACTAGTTGAGAATCCCTGATCCAAAAATCCAGAATTAAAAATGCTCATAAATCCAAAACTTTGAGCATCAAGATGACGCTCAAAGGAAATGCTCATTGGAGGATTTTGAATTTCAGATTTCGGATTAGGGATGCTCAACCTGTATAACCATGATAGTTTTCATTAATTTTATTTGCTAGAAAGCTTACAATTAAATTCATAAACAAGCTTACTTTGTGTTCTTTGCCAATTTATACATATTCAAGAAACCTCTCACGAAAGGAGAGAAATACTGGGAGAACATGTCTAGGATGAAGCATTAGAAAAGTATTATCTGCAAATTCATGAAAGAAAAAAATTAAAGTGCAAGATAAAATAGACATTTTGCTGTCACAACTGACATACACTGTTAGTGCTAGGACCTAAGTCCATATACAACCTCGGAAGCCATGACTGCACTATTTCTTACACTAGTTCTCACTGCAGAATAAAAATATTAGTGGGGAAACTGGTGTGTGGATACTGTCCTAAGGAATGACAAAACCAAAAATTACCATATACAATTAAATCCTGATAAAATAGTCGATAGCTTCTTAAAATTGGGAAGATAGCTATTAATTTAATTACATTAAACATTAAAAACTTTTGTGTAACAAAAATAGAATAGACAGACAAAATTAAAAGACAAACATAAAAGAAATGCAGTACACACAACCTAAAAGAAATTAGAACTCTTAATTAAATATGAGAACAATGGGAAAAAAACTGAACATACAAAAAAAAAATTTCCAAATTTCACCAAGCAGGAAAATGAAAATTAAAATGCTAATGTGCTATTTCTTTACAGCCATCAGACTGGAGAATTTTTAAAGTGTGGAAAGAAAAGAATGTGGAGAAATAAAAACATTCTAATGCCACTGTTGGAAATGAGTATTATTAAAAATGGACAGAACTTTGGCAATATATAATAAAGATGACCATACCCTAAGACCCAGAAATCCCATACTTAGATTTACCCTAAAGAAACTCTCCCACACGTGTCTTAAATATAACAGTCTTCTAAATACATAAAGGATATCAACAGAAACAGATTAAGCACAAAATGTTTTAATCTTACCAATAGTTTTTTTAAGGGCATCTAATTCTTCTTGTTGCTTGTGATATGAGCTTTGCTGGAGCTTGGTTTGTAATAAATCTGCCTCCTCAGTTTTCATCTCCCACTGCTGTTTTAGCAGGCGATATCTTACAAAAAGAGAAGTTTATAGTAAATGACAGCAAATTTTCTGTCATTTGAGACATCAGGCTCTTAACCTAAATTAAACTCACATACAATATAAACAATATGAGATGCCACTGGCTACAGGAATAATTTTGATGACTCTGAAGTTTCTGAGGTATCCATTAATTCAAGTCTGACTTGGTCACTGAAGGTAAACAACTCTAAATGACCAATTTAAAAAAACTATTCACAGAAATATTTTTAATTTTAGAAAACACTAAAAATAATTTTTGAATAGGTGTCCTTAAACATAATCCCTCCTGCTAATTCTTTTTTTTTTTTTTTTGGCTTTTGTCTTTTTCCGTGTCCGGCAACGGATCTCAACCCTCACTGTTGCCCCCGTACCGGACCGGGGACCGGCAACGGGATCGCAACCCTCGGTGTTGCTCCCGCGCCTCGCTCAGCCAGTGAGCGGGAACCGGTCTGTATGTGGGATCCGAACCCTCGGGCGGGAGCGCCACCGCGCTTCCCAAGCGGCGCACTATCCAGTGCGCCACTGGGCCGGCCCCCTCCTGCTAATTCTTAACTAAAAGATAAATTCCACAACTACTTACCGCATAAACAGATTAATTATAGCAATCACATAAAATTCAAAAAACTGGTTATCTACTTATTAATCCCTATTTCAAATGTT
>NW_007731528.1:178834-179431 GCF_000696425.1 Galeopterus variegatus
TAGCAATCACATAAAATTCAAAAAACTGGTTATCTACTTATTAATCCCTATTTCAAATGTTAAATAATAATAATAATGTTCTGTACTTTTTATAATGAGACTGAGTTAAGAAGACATGGTATTGTAACTAAATCATCTGCAATGCACTTTCCTGAAAACCCTATAATTCTACTACAGTTCTGGCTGCTTAGTTATTTCTTTGAAAAGTATTCAGCTAGTTTGGTTGCAGTGAAATTTCAAGTTAATATAAAATCACAAGGTACCTTGTCACCAGAAATCCATAAGGTTTGGGGAAATAAGGACATAATTTATAAAATATAAATACTATGTTGAGTTTTCTCACCTGTGCTCGACAGTAATTTTAACTTCAAGTCATTTTTCAAGTCATTTCAAAAGGTAGAATGTAGAAATTTAAGGAGATTATGTTGTTTTCCTGATAGAGTGCGAAATAATGGATTTAGCTAATCCTTCCAGTCTCATATTTTTCAAAATTTATTTCCTTTCCTTGACCTCAGTGCCACAATTAGTCAACATGCCCATTTTGCAGAATAAATGATCCAATACTACTGAGCAAAATTAACAGTTCTAAGTCAAAAG
>NW_007731528.1:179656-190912 GCF_000696425.1 Galeopterus variegatus
GCGGGAGTGCCACCGCGCTCCCAAGCGGTGCACTGTAGCAGTGCGCCACTGGGCCGGCCCCGTCACAGAAAAATTTCATTTACTCTATGGTTAATTTAATTTATGTTAATGATGGTAAAATGCCATCTTAACACATATATTATATTTGAAAGTAGGCATCTTGGAATGGTCACTGATTATGAAAATCTCTTCCATATATACAGTGTCTCAAAAGTCTTAATGCGATTTTAAGCTCTGATAATTTCAGAAGTTGAATTCTACAAACTTACCAAAAAAAAATTATTTCAAAATTTAGATATTTTACACTATTGTGAATTCTGAATAAACATTTTTTAAAAGTCCCTATTTGTCACCTTCAGAGGGACTAAAAAAAATTAAACTTTCAAACAATGCAATTTGTAAATTTGCAGCACTTACACTCCTGAAACTTTTAAAGCAAGTGGGGACTCTTCTCCCAGACGACCACAGGGCCAGTTCACTCACATCTTTCAGGTGTTCATTCAACAGTCACGTTCGCAGTGAGGCTCTTCTTGACCACCAAATCTAAAATTTCAGCACCTTTTTGACCTAGATAGTTCATATCTCCTTTCCTAATTTACTTTTTTCTTCTTCTAGGACCTATCTAACATATGTTTTACCAATTTATTTTTCTCTATTGTCTGTTTCTCCAATTACATAAAATCTAGATAAAGGCAGAGATATTTATCTACCTGATTCATTGCTGTATTCTCAACTCCTAGAAAAGTACTTGGCACATAGGAGGCACTTAATAATTATGGATTAAATAATGTTGAGTGACAAAAAGAGGTTACATTAAATAGCATGATCCCAATGTTGAAAAACTAAAAATATACATATACCTGCATTATATACCCAAACAGAAGTAATGTTGAAAAGCATGCATACATAACTATATCTAAAGCTACATAGAAGAAACTCTGAAAGGAAACACTGAAGTTTTAGTGCTTTCTGATGTGAACTTGTTTACTTCCCTTAGGCAACCTAGTGATCTTCAGTACCTATAGGACAACCATCATGCTGCTAAATTTAGTACAGACACCTGATCAACACTATATTGCCTCATATAATTTCAAACCAAGAATGCAAGCATCTTCTGGTATCAGACCCCAGAGTATCTACGGGTTTCCCCACCAACCCCAGCAGAATGTTAAGAGTGTTTATCTCAGCAGGGAGAGAGAGACATTTGACTGATTTTTTTCCCCTTTAGCTTAACTAGACTTCACTAATTTCTTATAACAAAGACATTACTTTTACCAATAAATTATCAACTCAATTTATTCAAATACTTTAAATAAAATCAGGCATACTATAAAAAAAGGCACAATCTGTATTTCTTTAAATAAAAGTAAATTTCTATCATTCATATCTTTGATCAAAATAAAAATATATTCGTACATTTTGCTAAATCCAACAGAAACTTACTTTTCAGCAGTGTTTTTAAGACCTGCCAATTCCTCCTCTAAAGCCTGTAGTTCATTCTCTTTGATTCTCAGCTCATCTTGAACATCTTTGAGTTCTTGAAACTTGGTTAAAATAGAAGCCGCCTGAGATCGAGCACCTGATAGAGGCAAATTGAAACATGTTACCACATACACATGTTAAACAATAAAAAGTTTTCTAAGGATTATGCTGGAAATTATTCAATAGCAAATCTTTTAGTGAGCTTATAAAGCTACAGAATTAATTCCATCATGTGAACCTTAGGACATACATAATTACAAGGAAATAGTTTTAAGTACACGTGGTAAATTATTTATTCAAAATAATCACTGTCTCCCTCCAAGGCACATTTTCCACCATACTAACACTGGGTTTGGCCATGTGACTTTGCTGGCTAATGAAATGGGACATGTGCTCTGAAAATAAGCTTTATGAGGTAGCATATAATCCACCATTTGCTTTCCCTTTGCCATGAGAAAAGCATGTTCAAGATAGGAACTACTTTTCCTTCAGACTGAGTTCCAGAATGAGAACAACATTGTTCAGAGGCAACTGACCTGGAGAAAATGCAACATAATTATGAAATAAATTTGTTGTAAGCTACTAAGATTTGGGGGTTGTTTGTTACCATATTATAACCTGGCCTAAACTCTGATGTAGCAGACCAAGCAGAGCAAAATAATTTCACATTACAAGCAACTATAATCATCTGACAAAGATAGGATGAGGTATTATGTTGACAAGGAAACTCTGTATGTTTGATGAGAGAATGCCAAGGTCAATCAGAAATGCTGTTATGAACATTTTTTTTTTTTGTCCTTTTTTTGAGACTGGCTGCACCGCGCTCAGCCAGTGAGCGCTGTGAGCGCACCACTCATTCCTATACAGGATCCGAACCCGCGGCGGGAGTGCTGCTGCGCTCCCAGCGCCGCACTCTCCCGAGTGCGCCAGGGGCTCGGCCCAAATATTTTGTTAATAAGAAACAGGGTTACATATTTTCCATCCCATAAGTAAAACTTCAGGAGCATCCAAATCAATATAATCTAAAACGTTTATTGTGTTTTAGATATTTAACAATCTTTGGTCTCTCTTTATGTTTCATTTGCAGATATTAGTCATTTTATTATATACTGGGGAACCTGATACTTGATCATGAAGTTCATTTAACTGGCTACTGTTTTCTTGGTCTACAAAGAACTTAAATCACCTGATGTCTCAGGAGGCATTATATAGTCTACTGGGTTAAAAGCACAAACTCTGAAATCAGACTGCCTGGATTCAAATTCCGAGCTTTGCCATTTACAAGTGAGTTATTTAACCACTCTACCTTAATTTCTGCAACTGTATATTGGAGATGGTAGTAATATGCCTACCTATAGTTGTTATTAAGGATTAATTGTTTAAAGCCCAAATAACAGAGCTTTATAGAATAACAGAAATGTTCTATGTCTTCATTGTCCAATTACCCAACAACTGTTTGTTGTTATTGAGCCCTTAAAATGTAACTAGTGCAACTGAGGCAATTATTTTTAATTTAATTTAATTTAATTTAATTAACTTAAATATGTAAAGAGCCACATGTGCCTAGAGGCTACTGTATTGGACAGCACAGTCTTAGAACATTGCCTGGCACACAGTAAGTACTATTCCATATTTGTTATTACACTATGACTCGAATCAGATCTAAAAACTCAATGTGGCAAACATTAGAAGAATATGATCATTGTCTGAAATTCCGTTTTTAAAGCATTACGGCACTTTTGACAGGAACAGTGACAGCACTGGTATATACATGAATTAGAAGTTAACATGTTTCCTAAATAAGTGGGTAGTTAGGCTAAAAATGTACGTAATAAAAAGACTTCATTTCCCAGTGACTGGAATATTCTGAAAGGGCAAAAAGAAAAATTAAATAAGCAAGAATATTCCAGTATCAATATCCCAGTGACTGTAATATCCTGATAGAGCAAAAAGCAAAAATAAACAGGAATAGATTTGAGATGAATAAAAGAAGCTGTAGGATTAATTAGCAGACTATGAGATCCCTGAGGGCTATGACATTGTATAATTTCTCAGTATTATTAAGAACCTGCCACATGGTATTCAAAAGCCAAACTCCATCCTTAGAATTTACATTAAGACTTTGGAAATAAGCACTTGATCTTAAGTATAAAACCTAGGCTCCTGTAGTGGTTCTAACCAAAGGGTACAAATAAAACTCTAAATTATCACACCCCACTATTCCCTATTTAAACAGAAGGGGGGGAATCCTATTTCCCATGCAGATTTGTGAAAACAAAAAAATATAAAACTTACCTCCACTCAATGTCCCATGAGGATCAAATACATCACCTCCTAGAGTTACAGTTCTAGTCATTATCCTTTTATCAAAGGCCACTTTTTTGGCATTATCCATATTGTCACAAACAAATGTTGTTCCAAAGACAAATTCCATTGCTTTCTGAAGTTCTGGTTTGTATTCAACCAGGGAAAGAGCCACATGAACATTGTTAGGGCCAACCTGTGGGAAAATAACAGAAATGCCATAGTACATACCATTTTCCTTTTCATTCAAGTATTATTTTATAAACTAGTAAAAACTGCTATAATAGAAATTAAGTAACACTTACCTCACATTAACATTCTTTTTGAACTTTCTAAAAAGCTATGTAAAACTCAAAGTTTAAGAAAACAAATTGCAGTTTAAATACTGAAGGATCTATTGCTAAGAAAAATACTTAAAATATCAGGCATTATGAGATTTTCTATGAAGAAGGAGTCAATACCAAGTTTCCAAATCCAAAATGCTCTATTTGGACACAACTTTCTTAATTACAAGTACAGTAATTCCCAGATCAACACAATTACATAAAATATTTTGTCTCTATTACTAGGAATTTGGTTGTTCCACAATGAATATTTTTTCTTTCAAATTAAACATGCTAGAGTAGTCTCACCTGCCAGTTACAGAAATAAAGACACAACTAACAAATAGAAGACTGAGGGATTTTTAATTTTTTTACTCAGAGTAAAAAAATTAAAAATCCCTCAGTCTTCTATTTTAATCCAACTGCCTTTTCTCAACCTTTGTTTATAATGTCAAGCTCTGCCCATCCTTTTAGAGAAACTAAGCATTTCTTATGGAGCTTGGTAATAGCAGCAGGAATCACAGTGAAGGCAGTTCTATGTAATTATGTTTGGTATCGTTCTTTGACATAGCAGCTACCATTAAACAGGTCTGGCTACTGGATCTGAGCAAAAGTATTTTTGGTGTTACCTGAAATCCCAATTTACTTCTAACACTGGGATTTGACTTCTGGCTGAATGAAGTTCCTGAGCCTTCTTGACCCAAAGGTGATTTTTCAAGTAAAGGAAGTACCAACCAAAAACATCATCTTTCAATTTTTCTCCACTCATCCTTCCTCTCCTGATAGTATACACATCAACACAACTGTATTTTGAAGTCATTTTCATTGAAAGCTTCTCAATTTCAGTAAGGACGTTGTATATCCACTTAGTATCTTATAGAAATACAAATGTATTTCTAGGTTTTTCAGAACCGTCTTTTCTACTCATACACTTGGAATGCCTGCTCAATAACAAACAGATATTGCCGTTGAATGTCATGACTGGCTTCATGTTTTTACCCAGTATTACACAACCACTATAGCATTTTAAATGTATTATCTTTGTACCCATCTACTTCCTTACAAGCAGGCATACTACTTTAGATCCACCTCAGCAGTTGACTGGGATCCCAGTCACCTACTATGTACATCCACAGGCTGAACAGCAATCTAGAACTCTAAAAAAGAAACATCTATGCAATACTGATAAATGCCTTCAGTACTGTGATAATGGTGATCACTGGGGGCAGTTTAAATGTGCCTGACATAAAAAAATCATGAAAAATTTTAGATATTTATCTATAAGCTCAATTCTAACTATTCAGAAATCAGAAGTGTAATTTTTACTACCTGACAGATATATGACTTGACCTAAGGTTTAAAGCCACTCTAATACTACACCTTGAAGTATCAAAGAGAGTTGTAGCCTTCCAACATTTCTATTCTCTTGTCATCTAATTGAACAAGAGCCAACTCTTTTTATTTTTTGTATCTTAATTTTTTAAGAATGGTTAACAAAATTAAAAATTGTGTGGTTCTGCATATAATTGTCCTCCAAAATTAACATCTTCTAACTTTAAAAAAAAAAAAAATATATATATATATATATATATAGATTAAACACATAAGTAGGATAAAATAAGACTTACAAGATTCTGAGCAACCTTCAGAGTTTCTGGAGCAATACATCTGGCTGAAATTTTATTGAGTGGAATTATGGTGTATCGTCGCTTCAATTCCCCTTTTTCCAGTAGCTTTTTACCAGTAACCTAAAACATGCATTTGAAATTTAAAAAAACATTAATATTGATGACAGAAAAGATTAAAATGAAAAGAATGCAAGTTTAAGAATCCATAATCAAATGTTTCAAGCCTTCTATCCCAAACAATCAAATTAAGATTATATACACAATGGAATATTATTCACACTTAATAAAGAAGCTGCCCTTGCAACAACCTGGATGAACCTGGAAGACATTATACTAAGTGACATAAGCTATACACAGAAAGAAAATACTGTATGATCTCACTTATATGCAGAAACTAAACAAAGAGAAGAAAAAGAGAAAAAAGAAAGTCAAATAAATAGAAATGAAGAGTAGAACAGTGGTTACCAGAGGTGAGGAGGGTGAAATAATGTATAGAAGGAGGTAGTAGGTCAAGGGGTACAAATTAGCAGGCAAGTAAGATGATTCAGTCTAGAGAGGTAATGTACAACATGAAAACTACAGTTAATAATATTATATAGTGCACTGAAAATCTACTGAGAGTAGATTTTAGGTGCTCATCACGCACGTTAATAATATTATATAGTGCACTGAAAATCTACTGAGAGTAGATTTTAGGTGCTCATCACGCGTGCACACACACACACACACACACACACACACACGGTAACTATGGAAGGTGATGGATATTCTAATATGTTTGACTGTAGTAATCACCTAATTATGTATATGTATCAGAATATCATTTTGTACAACTTAACTGTATATGATAAAAAAATTTTTTTTTAAAAAGTAAATTCAATAATGACTATCTAGCATTTATATGAAAAAATAAGAACATTCTACAGATAGATAAAAAGTTAGAATTGAAGAAAGGCAGAAAAATCCAGTATTTCCTTGATGGGAGGACTATCATTAAAAATAGATTATTTATCCCCAGATTATTTTACAAATTTAAGTAAATTCAAACCTAAACAGCAACCCCCCCCCCCAAAAAAACCAAAACAAACCCTAAGATTGATATGCATACTGAGCCCCTGAGTAGGCATGGGAGGCATGAGACTACCTTTGGAATACAGTAATCAAAACGTCATTAACTGAATAGTTTTACCCTATAAAGTACGTGACCGTAGAAGCTTAAACATTAAATATCCAATTCTTCTAGAAGCACATGAATTTTCAAGCTAAACAGCAATTTTAAATCTTCTTTAATTAAAATCAATTTACCTCTGTGTCTACTACAACATTGTAGAGTCGTTCTCCAGCCACCAATTCTAAAGCTGTGGTTGCAGAAGTATCTTTCACACTAATCAGAGAAGCTACAAGTCCCTTCACACAATTTCTATTCCAGTTCTTCTCTGGATCCCTAAAATAGAAGAGTCAACAAAAATTAATCATAAATAAAAAAACTGAAAAAGTTATACTTTACTAGTGAAGAGCTCTTTTGAACAATATATTAAACTGCGATGAAAGCAGAATAATCACATAGCTTTAACAAAACAAAAATTTTTAAATGTCCCAGATGACTAGCCAGCTATTGATTTTATTGATCAAAAGATCTTTCAGTAAGTTTTCAATGCAACGAAAACAACTTTAATGTTCTAAACTCTGTAACATACGATTACTGTAAGTATTCCATTAAAAAACCCATGTAGCAAAACAAATTATAAGATGTAAGTGCAGATACTTAAAGTAATGATAGAATAACTTTAAAGATACTTTGAACTGAGATTAAATTCTCATTTTAGTTTTAAGATTAGTTCTATCAGTAGCCATTAAATTTCACAAGAATCCCCCCTCCCCAACATTTGACATGTTTCATTAAATGTTTAAGGAAGAAATACGAATTAAGGAAAAGCAGCTTAAAAGAATTTTCATACAAAAACCTTGGTGTCAACAAAATTTGCAGATTGCCTTCCAGCTCAGATAAAGATATATCTTGACTGTTACTATGTTAAATCTTACTTGTATGCAAATCGAAGATTGGGAAATCTGGCCAAGAGAGCTTCATATGTTTCTTTCAATCTACTGATATCACGAGACAGCTGCCTGCGCTTTTCCAGAAGGCTTGCCTCCTTATTTTCTGAAGAGTAAATCATAAGTAAATTGAAACCAAGTTTTAAAAACTCAGGTATTCTATTGTTTTAAGGAAAATATTAGTAACCTATTGTTTTAAGGAAAATATTAGTAACCTCTATTTCCAAAGCATTCCTAAAAGAAAAATATAACCTCCTATTAAGTATGAAATAAAAAAAGCATGCTTAACATTCAAATTTCTATCAAGTGTCAAGCAGACATTATTTACAATACATAACACAAACTTCGACCCAAGAAACAACATATGAATTAAATGTCTACTAATGTGGAAATACACAAATGACATTTTTGAGATTCCAAATGACTGAAGAAGTAAATTCTCAATCATGAGTTCTCAAAAATTCAAAGTGCTATTGTACCATTAGATATTTTTGTGACTATATTTAAAAACACTTCTTATACTAACACCATCAATATAGTAAAAAATGTTTCCTACTTGCTTATTTCCTTTATTTAAGTTAGTTTCTATCAACAATCATTACACTGCCTAATGACTTGATTATGTTTTTAAAGGCAAACCTTCATAATTTAACTTTTTCATTTCAACTTCAAGTTTTTCTTTAAGTCTCTTTACAGCTTCTAAAGCTTCTTTATCCTTCCTGTAGCCACTATCCATCTTCTTAACTTCTGCTTGTTTATTCTTTAATTCCTGTTGGGCATGTTTCAACTTCATCTGAGCCTGTGATAGAAAAATGTAACAGTGGCGGAAGGTGCTGGTAACTAAGTGACTAAGTGAACATAGATTCAGACTGATTTAATAAGAGACCTCAACCTTGAAAATGTAACTGTTTGTTCTCTTCGATTAGTATTTCAATAGATCTTTTCCCAGTATTTCCAACTCAAAAAACTGCTGAATATAAGCTAATACATGATTAATAAAAATCATTAAATAATTTGCAATTTAAGTCCATATTTTTCTATCTATAAAATATGACAAATTAACAACGTTGAAAAATTATATAAAAAAATAACTATCTGGTTAAATTAAAAACAACAGAAAGCTAGAAATCACAACTCTAATTCCCTTCCTTTCCACTTAGGTGTTTATATTTGTATATATTTGTGAGTGTTTTTATATTTGTAATACATTTGCAGTGGAGAAGGTGCATTGAGCAATGAGAAATAAAATTATATAGAAAAGGGAAGCTAAACTGGCAGAAATTTAAATGCTAGGAGGCTGACATTTAAATGCTTTTGAACTTCAGAAGTCTGAAGTTTATATAATTGAACACTGGCTTCTTAAAACCATGACCAAGTATTCTAAGACCTAGATGAGGATATCCTTCCTCTAAAATTGAATGACAGATGTTTCACAATTTCTTTACAAAACAAGTTAATAGAAGATTGAGAGTACTTTAAAGTTTTTCTACTATTGAGTTCTTACAATTTTTTGTGACTATCATCTCCGTCAGCCCTGAATGAAACAGTTGCAAATACATAAATAGAAAAACTTGAATAGGATTAGTAAACACACGCACACATTTATGCACATATATTTTTAAAGCTGAGTCCTCCATTAAAAAAAGAATAACAGAATGTAGGTGTGTGTACTTATATGTATATATATATATATTTTTTCCTACCAGCCAAACTCTTTTGTGTTCATAGGACTTTAACCTATAGTACTATTTAAACAAATTTGAGAACCATTATAATAGATTGACAAGACTTTGAAGATTACAAAACCACAGTAGGGAGACCAAATGTGGGTAAATGTGAGATAAAGATATTTCCTAGAAAGATATAGTAAAGTTTCAGAAACAAGGTTTTAAGGACTAAGTATAGTAGGCAAAGCAATGAAGAGGAATTTTTATTTTCCTGTTAAACGGTAAGACTTCAACATTATAATGTCAATAAAAACAAATAAAACAGCCAAAAAGGACAAGAAAAAATTTGACTAACCTCCAATATTCTATACAACGCCACAAACAGAACAAAGTACTTATTGCACTTACAAACTGAATTCAAGTAATTTATGTTTTACAGCATCTAGACAAATCAACATTATCAATATTTGGAAATCAACATATCTGAATTTTGTTGTATTAGGTACTATAGAGTTGCAGAATAAAGTAAACAAGTTCCTTGAACTGAACTGATTATTTTAAACATTTTGTAACATTGCCAAATCATAATGTGAAAAGCAGCTCCTTAGGGGAAAAAGAAAAACCAAAAGCAACCACATAGCACTTAATGTCTATATTTACCTGTTTGGCTTCTGTCTGAGCTTTACTTATATCATTTTTACAGGCCATCATTTGACCAGCAAGAGTTGCTTCGGCTCCATCTTCATTACTGGACAGGCCTGCAGAAACAGCATTGAAGTGCTGCTGTGCAGCAGCAAAAGCTTCGGAATCTTTACTACTTGCTTCTTGAAGGGCATGCAGCCCATCTGCTATCTTTTTAACTTCTTTTTCCTTTGCTGCTAAAGTTTTAGAGTCCTTTAGAAAGGGTTTCAAATTGGAAAACATTTTATTTTAGGAAAAACATCCATTTTCTTATACATACAAAAGACATATATTTTCTTAGACATTTTCTTATTGATACATACATACCCTTATGTCATCAAGCTCCATAGCAATTTAAAGTTTAAAAACTTAAAGCAATTGAAAGTAAAATAATTTAACCATCATAACTTCAAATACTGAATTCCCATTTTGAAATTTTGTCTCAGTTTTGGGGATAAATGTAACCCTTATACTATCTGCAATATTTTCATTTCATATAGTCAAATCTAGAAGACAATGGGCTAAAAAACCACTGCATACTTAAACCACTTGAAGAAACTAAAAATCAGTTTCTAGGTCTATGAAATTAAAATAACAGCCATCTTTTACTAAGCTTAAATGTAGAGGTAAGAGCTTGTATACAAAAATATTTTAAAACTATTAAGGGCCATAAAATTTAAGAATTAAATAGTTGTGGAAAAAGTACTAACACTTAATACCTTTCAAGTAATATTAGTCATATATATGGCACTATACAAGATAACAGCACTGAAAAAAAACCTAGCTAACTTGTTCACACGAAAGTAACCAGAAATTCTGGTCCACTTGATTAGTTCATGATTCATCAAATATTTATTGGGTACTTACTATATACCAGACACTGTGCTAAGACATTAAAGACACAGACTCAGACCCCCATCCTAGGGGAGCCTATATTCTCAAGTGGAAAATGTAGTAAACAAATACACAAAGCAAGGTAAAGGAACAAAAAGTGATAGGAACTACTATTTTAATAAGGACAGTAAGGAGGAAGGCCTGAGGGAGATGACATTTGAGCAGAAGCGTGAATGAAGTAAGAGGAGTGACCATGCAATTAAATGGGGGGGGGGGGGGAAT